>NC_064923.1:454389810-454692840 GCF_023897955.1 Schistocerca gregaria
GCGTTGAAACTATGGATGTAAATTTCGAGCCCTTCAAGAAGATTACACTTTTCGCAGGTGACTGTCTACAACTGTTAAATATACTCAAAAACGTATATTTGTGCCATCAGCTGTACAGTTGTATGTTCATTCTCTACGTGTTTCAGTTAGTACAACCACCTTCACAGGAGAAAAAACAGTGTACATCAATGGATCAAAGATACATTTTTGTCCAATATGACACAATCAGATGTAGAACGTGCATAACTATCATAAGGGTGTGTCTGAACACAGTCCGGTTGAAAATTTCTCACTTAAGATTAATTTTCTTTCCTTTGGTGACAGCGCATAGTATCTGCAGGTTGCCTTCAATGACTATGGCTGAGTGGCCATGTTCTTCCAGATATGTTGCAAAAGTGGATCTGTCAATTTAGTCGAGAGACATCCATGTGGCCCCAGTATCTTATAGTGAGACTCCTTCGTGTGTGGCCTATGGAGAACAGTGGGCAATCATCACTTAAAAGTTTGTAAATACGTGGTTTGCTGAAACACTGGCTATTTGTCTTGCTGTAGTGAATGATGTGCTATTGTTAAAATATTGTTAGCGCTGAAGTATATTTGAGTAACACTATTAGGAAAAAGCTTAGCAACTTGGTATGAAATAGTTTCTATAAAGGGGATGCAAGCAATTTAGTGTATTTGTTCTAGTGAATCTGGTTTAGGACGTGGACAGTGTTTCTTTTTGATTTAGTTGTGAAATTTATCAATGAAATCTGGGTTGTACCCATTCCTGTGCGGAATTTCTTTGATAATGGGAATTAAAAAAAGGAAGAAGCAAGACTTGCTTTATTCACACCCCCGTTAGTGTACGTGTAGGCAACCATTTGGGAGAGGTGATTAATCACAGTCATGAAAAAGATATCGAAAAGTTCAGTTGCACCGAACTAAGTGCACCTCCATTATATATATATATAAAAAAAAAACGTTTTAGCGCCGCATTTCACTGACGTTCTAAAACAAAATTGCAAAGATCAACCATTTAGCTTATTAAACTATGAATCTACTAATATTACTGTACATAAATCTTGGGTTTGATTATAGTTTATTACAGTAAATCAAAAAATAGTATCTATATACCTTGACCTTGCTGAACTGTGCGAATGCAATGCTGAAGCTACTGCCTGTACAATAAAGAAGACACTTCAACGATTCGATTTGCGACTTGAAAATTTAATGGGCATTGGTACAGATAATTCCTCTGTCATGGTTGGAGTAAATAACGGAGTATTTAGAAATTGAAAGAAGAGGTACCACACCCGATTTTAGAACGTTGCTTGTGCCATTCCTTGCAACTGACTGTTTCAGCTGATGCAAAAGAATTTTTACCGAGAAATTTGGAATTTTTAATTAAAGAGACATATGATTGGTTTAGTCGCTCCTCTTCCAGACAATCTCTTTATAAGGAGCTATACAAAACCGTCAACGATGGACAGAAACCGTTAAAAATAGTGCAAGCTTGCCAGATAAAGTGGTTATCAATAGAATCAGCTGTATCAATAATATACACGCAATAGTCAGAGCTAAACGCCTATCTTTCCGTAGCTAAAATGCGTAAAAAGTGTCACATGGCAGAATTATTGCACGCTATGTATGCGAACAATATTAATTACGCATAATTTCATATTTATATCCAATATTAATTGAAATAAACAGTCAATAAAATGTTTGAATCGAAAGACACAGATCACACCAAACTCTTTGATGAGTTGACCAACCTGATAGATATGCTTGACAATGAAGTTCCGTTACCTGCGAATAAAGTTAATATTTTTACTCAAAATATTTCTGATTTCTTCGCTGGAAGATGTTGTCTGGGAGTCTGCTTTCAAAAGCAGTTGCTTAAATGGAAGAAAAGGAATTACCATGGGAAGATGTTGCGTAATCGGTGCATAACATTTATAGTAAGTATGAATGAAGAAAAAAAAAACAGGTTACTAGAAAATTTGATGATGATGAGAAGAATTTCCAAAATAAGTGTTGAACAAGCACTTAAATCACAAAAAAGAAAATCTAATTGATATAATGGCTCAGTTTAATAAAAGTGTAGAATTTATACCAAAGAGTGGATGATCAGTGGCGCCAGATTCATTTGTTGAACGAGACCGAAGACACAAAAAAATTTTGGAATGAAGTATTGGATTTCAAAGATGCTCAAGGGGAATCCAGATTTGAGGAATTAGCGATTTTTGCGATTACTCTCCTAATACTGCCTCATTCCAATGCCGATGTTGAGAAACTATTCAGTAGTATGAATGCAATAAAAACAAACATAGGAATAGAATGCAGTTAAATCTTTTAACTGCTGTATTAAGAATACGCTGCGGTTTGAAGTTGGAAGGAAAAATGCTACAACGAATATGGAATTCCAAAAAACGTTTAAAACAAATCAGTACCAAAGAATTGTATCAATCTGAAACCGACGATGATAATGATGACGATGATGCGACAAAAATGATTCATCTGAATAAGACGAATTCATTTAAATAATTAGTCGGCCGGAGTGCCCGTGCGGTTCTAGGCGCTACAGTCTGGAGCCGAGCGACCGCTACGGTCGCAGGTTCGAATCCTGCCTCTGGCATGGATGTGTGTGATGTCCTTAGGTTAGTTACGTTTAATTAGTTCTAAGTTCTAGGCGACTGATGACTTCAGAAGTTAAGTCGCATAGTGCTCAGAGCTATTTAAATAATTAGCTGTTGTTATAGAACTTTTTGAATTTCCTGACATTGACTTGCTGATTTATGTATTGTATTTTCACTTAATGATTGTGAATAGTTTATTACTTAATAATAAAGTTAACTAATTATATATACTTATTATTTTCTTTCATAATAATTAAAAATAGTGGAAATTTTTGCGATTATGAGACTACGAGCATTTTTGTTAGTAGTTTTCTGGTGGTATTTTCACTTGAAACTGGTGGGGAGCTCAATTTAACTGTTGGCAACACTGGTGGGGCTCTATGTACACAATCAAGTGTAGATCTGAAGAACGCCGTTTTGTTTTGTATTGGGTGTCAGAGATGTTTATGACAACATCACTTGTGGTGGATTTTTAATAAATCTGAGAAGCATGTTCGTTATTTACATTAGAGACCGTAAGTTTAAGGCACCGTTCTCAGTTCGCTGTTTTAAAGTGAAGTTATTGTTATTGGGCACACAACTGAGAGCATTTGCGAGTTTTCCAATCTCCTCATTTGTACCATTGTCCAGGATAATCGTATCATGAATATAACTTTTGTAATAAATTATCTTATCTTTAAATTAACATGTTTACCCAAAAAATTGATTTTTTGTGTGATTAATGTAAATATCTGCAAGGATTCCTCCCAAACTGCTGCCTATTGCGAGATAATGTTCTTGCTTGTAAATTTTGTTGTTAAAAGTGAAATAATTATGTGACAGGACTAGTAATAGCAGTTCATTGAGCTCATGTATCTGATGTATTTTTTAGAGCACTTATTTTTTCGTTTTAAGAGCTGAGTGTAGAGGAGAAAACCAACTACTGAATGAATGATTTTATAGTAGCATTCTATCATTCCTTTCTTTCCCATGCTTACACTGCACAGCAACGACATACCATTGCCCTTAGCATCTGGGAAGAGGCAGTCTTCTTCACATTCCGAATGAAAATTGTTATAAAGTCAAGCTCCGGAACTCCAGTCGGAAGCGAGAGAGCAGAGAGGGCTCCGCAGAAGACGTGAGCCAATTGCGCACTGACCGGTCCCTCTCCAGGACGACAACGCGAAGGCAGCAGCCTCTATGCGAAGAGGACATAAGCGCCGCGCCGACTGGTCGCGGCCCGGTTCTACAGCAGCATCAAATTAGGCACTTCCAGACAAGAGAATCAGGAATTGTATATACTGAATAACATTGTTTATTTTGGTTTTTGCCTTTTGCTTGCGACACATCTGTCTAACACAAAGTTACGTATTGTCATGTACTTTTCATAATAAAACTCATTAATACGATTTGCTTGAATTGTTGTCTAGCGATCCGAGAAGCAGGTTTGCTTGATACCCCATCTTTAACAACTAGGCAGGATTCAACAAATATGATTAGCGCTTTGTGCTTTACTTTCATTCACCACTCTTGAACAGCTAACACGTAAACACTTGTGAAGGAAGGACAAGACTTTTCAACTGGAGTCTGGAATAAGCTGGCTACAGTGCAGCCAACGGTGCTGGAGCCACTGAAAATGTAGCCACGAACTGGTACTGGTAGCTTGCAATTTACTGTTTGGCGGTCAGTGTTGTAAAGCGACGGAAAAGACGGAGGACACGAAACGCGAACTGAATGTAGAAAGCGACCATCAACTCTCTGATTTCTACTCGAGCTATGGCGCGTCCGCGCAGTTACACCTGGAAATCGTTTAAGGCGTGTAGTAAACACGCGAATGCCGTTAAAAGTTGCTGTGTGGGCAGCTTGCCCAGAATTGCTGCTTTCTCCGGCTATTGTGTTGGCGGATGAGCGGGGCTGATGCGTCTACGCCGAACAGGACGGTCCAGTGCCTCTAATGGCACGAGTTTGCCAAGTAGGTCACACAGATAATGGGAGGTGGACACAGAAAGCCCACATGTTTGCTGAGCAGGTATAAAAGTGAAGATAAAACGCTTCACAGTGTACTGAAGGAAACATACGACCATTAGCTGAGCCGCGGTCAAGCGCTACACGTCAGCTCCTTTGTCCACCATCTCAATATAAATCTGTGGCAATTTCCAACCTGTTATGTAAGCCATCAACGTGGACGACAACATATATCGCTAAAGAAAATCTTCCTCCTTTGATCTGTTTCTCTTTAATAGTGGCATGTCGTGCAGCAATTATTATGGCAGCGGGGTCTGCGTATTTCTTCATTTATCGTGGTGCCTGTACATGTCTTGAGAAATATGTATTTATTGGAAAAGCCAACTATAAATTACTTATATCAAGCGTCTATGTGAGCTAGCGCCATCAAGCTCCTTTTCATTTCATTTCAGAATTGTGCATTTACACGCCAAATCAGTGCGAACTTAAAGTTGTCAAATAGCAATTCTTAATTATTACTTGAGGTGCCTTGTGGAAAAACGTTATTTGTAGGGAGTCAAAATTATAAAATTATTAACCTTTCCCACCGTATAAGGGGACGTATAAGAAACGTTTGCATTGTATGCAACAACTTAAACGATGACTCACAGAATACATCTATATCTACTGTATATACTTTGTAAGCCACCTTGCGGTGTGTGGGTGAGTGTACTGCAGTGTACCACTCTCACTTCCCCTGTTTTCTCTTCCAAGTAGTAAATCGTTCGTAAGAAGAACGATGACTGCGAAATGCCCCCGTGTGGGCCCGAATCTAATTGTATCTTGATGGTATTTTCGCGAGTTATACGTAAGAGGAAGCAATATTTTGGTTGACTCTTCCAGGAATGTACGAACTTTAACTATAACCCGTAGGGTGGTGGAGAACGCCTCTCTTGCAGTGTTTGTCACTTAGAGTTCGTTCATCATCAAATGGTTCAAATGGCTCTGAGCACTATGGAACTTCTGAGGTCATCAGTCCCCTAGAACTTAGAACTAGTTAAACCTAACTAACCTAAGGACATCACACACACCTATGCCCGAGGCAGGATTCGAACCTGCCACCGTAGCGTTCAGCATCCCTGTGACACTTTCGTGCTTACTAAAAGAACACATAAACAAGCGCTCTGCTCGTCGTTGTATCTTTCCTATTTCTTCTATCAATTCTGTCTGATACGGATTTCGTTCTGACAAGCAGTAGTCGAGTATTTGTCGAACGAGGGTTTCTAAGTTACCTCCTTTGTTGACAGAGTACACTTCCTGAGTATTTTTCCAGTGAATCTCAGCCTGGCACCTGCTTTATCCGCCATTACTTTTATGTGGCCATTTCACTTCAAACCGCTACACAGGCATACTCCTAGATATTTTAAGGAAGTAACTGCTTTCATTGATAGCACTGCAATCGTGTAATCTCACAATAATGAGTCTTTCTATCTACATACACGCAACACGCTTACTTTGTGTTGAGAGTCAATTGCCACTCCCTGCACCAAGCGTCGATCCTCTCCAGGTCTACCTGCATTTTTTTACAATTTTCTAGCGTTGCGACTTCTCTCTATGCAACAGCACCATTCCCGAAAAGTCCCATGGAACTTCCGACTGTCAGTTCTATACAATGATGAAAGAGACCGGAACTCCAAGAAGGAATTGGTGCGACATAGACGAATGTTGGTGGGCGTATTAATGGTGTCTATTCAAATTTCGCGCCAGTTGCATAAGAGTGACACTAGTAGAGCCGCTAAGAGGATCCAAAGCAGGCTTACCTTAAATACACGCTGAACTGTCGTGAGCGTTAGGTAACTTTCAAATAGGTCGTGGCGAGTTGATGTTAGTAAAGAATGCCTTTGAGGCGACAGAGACGCCATTATCAACACCTCGCTGTGCTTGATCGAGGTCGTATAATAGGGCTACGAGAAACTGTAATATACCTTCTGCGACAATGCAGAAAGACTTGGTAGGGATGTAGCCACTGTACATGATTTCTGACAGCAGTGCTCACAAGAATGTGTGGCCGTGAAAAGGCTGGGCTCCGGATGAAAACGTGGCATTGCCGAAAGGGAAGACCTTCATGTTCGGCGAATGGCTCTGGCGCTGCACCACAGTGACGTAACGAACTGTTCAGAGAATGAAGGATTTCAGGGCCGGATGACATGGCTGCTTGTTAAAACTTTCGGGATTTGAGGTCGCGGTCCAAGAAACTCTTCTGTTCCTGACGTTCCGTCCAGGACTGCGCTGGACATACTCAGAGGCACGGACGTCCGAGAGCGACATATGCACTATGTGACCAAAAGTATCCAGACACACCCAAAAACATACATTTTTCATATTAGATCCATTGCCACCTGCTGCCAGGTACTCCATATCAGTGACCTCAGTAACCATTAGACATCGTGAGAGAGCAGAATGGGGCGCTCCGCGGAACTCACGGACTCCGAGTGTGGTAAGGTGATTGGATGTCACTTGTGTCATATGTCTGTACGCGAGATTTCTACACACCTAAACATGCCTATGTCCACTGTTTCCGATGTGATAGTGAAGTGGAACGTGAAGGGACACGTACAGCACAAAAGCGTGCATACCGATCTCGTCTGTTGACTGACAGAGACCGTTGACAATTGAAGAGGATCGTAATGTGTAATAGGCAGACATCTATACAGCCCATCACACATGAATTCCAAACTGCATCGGGATCCACTGCAAGTACTATGTCAGTTAGGCGGGAGGTGAGAAAACTTGGATTTCATGGCTCATAAGCCACACATCACGCCGGTAAATGCAAAAAGACGCCTCGCTTGGTGTAAGGAGCGTAAACATTGGACGATTGAACACTGGGAAAACGTTGTGTGGAATGACGAATCACGGTACACAATGTGCTGATCCGATGGCAGGGCTTGGGTATGGCGAATGCCCGTTGAACGTCACCTTCCAGGGTGTGCAGTGCCAACAGTAAAATTCGGGGGCGGCGATGTTATGGTGTGGTCATGTTTTTCATGGAGGGGGCTTGCACCCCTTGTTGTTTTGCGTGGCACTATCACAGCACAGGGCTACATCGATGTTTTAAGCACCTTCTTGCACCACGTTGTTGAAGAGCAATGCGGGGATGGAGACTGCATCTTTCAACACGATCGAGCACCTGTTCATATTGCACGGCCTGTGGCGGAGTGGTCACACGACTATAACATGCCTGTAGTGGACTGGCCTGCACACAGTCCTGACCTGAATCCTATAGAACGCGTCTGGGATGTTTCGGAACGCCGACTTCGTTCGAGGTCTCACCGACCGACATCGATACCTCTCCTCAGTGGAGCACTCCGTGAAGTATGGGATGCCATTCCCCAAGAAACCTTCCAGCATCTGATTGAACGTATACTTGCGAGAGTGGAAGCTGTCATCAAGGTTAACGGTGGGACAACACCATATTAAATTTCAGCATTACCGATGGAGGGCGACACGAACTTTTAAGTGATGAGCAGAGATAATCCTTATCAAAGATAAAACTTAATTATCGTTGTCGTCTTGTCAAAGATAAAATTGTCTAATGATTCTCCACAGCTACTGTCCATGTGTCGCTAAGTTTCATTGCCTCCTCTTCCCTATTAAAATTATCCTGGTGCTTATAAATTTCAATGAGTTCTCTACATAGTCGTGGATAATAATTTAACGTTGTAGGAGAGCAAACATTTCTTACCGAATAGGAAAAATAGAGAAATCAGCTGTGGCAGAGCATGTTCTTCAGTCAGGAGACCACGAAGTGAAGTTTTCTAAAACAGAAATTGTATCTACAACGTTAAATTACGTGCCACGTCGACCACGCCCCCCTTTTGTACAGTATGTATGTCACTCTCGGACATCCGATCGGTCAGTCGGCAAGACTCAGCGGAGAAGTGCGTCTGAGGATGCCCAACGCAGTCGGGGTCAGAAGAGTTTCTTGGACCACGACTTCACATCCCGAAAAATTCACCAGCAACTATAACGAACTGTTACAAATCGGTTACTTCAAGAACAGCTCTGAGCCAGATGCGCTGTAACGCACATTTCACTTACCCTTAATCACCGCCATTTGCGCTTTAGTGGAGTCAAGAGTGAGCTCATTGGACGCGAGGATAGAGATCTGTTGTGTTTTCTAATGAAAACTGGCTCTGTATGGGTACCAGTGATGGACCTGTGTTGGTTCGAAGGAGGCCGATTGAGGACCTGCAAACAACTTCGTGCATGCTAGATGCACTGGACCTACACCAGGAATTATGTTCTCCAATGAGATTTCGTATGACAGCAGGAGCAGTCCCATGCTTATTCCATGTACCCTGACTGCAAATCTGTACACCAGGCTGGTGAATCGACCTGTTGTGCTGCCATTGAAGAACAGCATTCCAGGGCTTGTTTTCCAACAGGCTAACGCTATCCCACACACCGCTGTTGTAACCAAACATGCTCTACAGAGTGTTGATTTGTCGCCTTAGTCTGCTCGATCATCAGATCTGTCTCCAATCGAGCACAAGTGGGACATCTTCTGATAACAACTCCAGCCTCATCCACAAAGAGTATTAACCATCGCTGTATTAACCAACCATGTGGAACAGACACGGAACTCCATCACACAAACAGATACCCGGCACCTATACAACACAATGCATGCTTACATTCAACATTCTGGCGGTTACACCGGTTATTAATGTACCAGTATTTCACATTTGCAATGGCTTATCTCGCTAATGTATTAATCAACCTGTGATCGCGCAATGTTAATCACTTAAATATATTACCTAGACAAATGAATCCCGAAATCTCATTGCTCTACATTAGTAATTTTTTTGTGTTACGATTTTTTTCCGTCAGTGTATTTGCGAACATAGCATATAGTAGATATTTTCCCGCAAGTACTATAATATATTTGTTAATGTTCTTGGCTTGTTAACGTATTTCACAGAAGCTTCTGCGTTTGCCAGACAATGTATGATTTGTCATAAAATTCAGTCTGAACCCGCTAGACTTCCTGTACTGACTCTTTTCTTTACATGGAACTATACTCTATACTTTATTTATTGTATTCTAAGAGAAATGTGCTAACATCTAATATAAATTGAAGCAACAGCAAGTAGTTTTTGAAAGAATTGGTATGCGATGTAGCCTTCTACGGGAGTGAAATGTGGACAGTAAAGAGTTTAGACAAGAAAAGAACAGAAGCTTTGAATGTTCTACTGCAGAAGAATGCTAGAAATTAGATGGGTAAATCGAGTGATCTACAGTAACCTACGTTTTTCACCTCTTCCGTTAAGGGAAACCGTTGAATATCCTTATATGACAATAGTAAGCGGACTCTGCACACAAGATGTTGTTCGACATAGTGTTTCACAAACACAAACAGTCTCCAGCCACTATATATTTGACTTGTACTTGAGGCGCCGTGGGTTTCGATGTTACAGTTTTCTTTTCATAAGTTACACTCTGATTTTTAGTCGTCCTAATGCTTCAGTTTTTCAGCACATATTTATCGAAAAAATTTGCGTTCTAATTTTACGTGAATAGCATGCCAACTGCGATATACTTAAAAAATAACTACGAGGGTCAGTCAAAAAGTAATGCCTCCTATTTTTTTTCTACGTTTGTCAGGAAATTTAAATGCAATTACATAGGTTGAAAACCACAACATTGAGGATCATTTTGTCATTTTTCAAAGTAATCTCCGCCCATCTCTACAGTTTTGGTCCATCTTTGAACAAGGGCATGTATCCCAGCACGGTAAAAATCACAGCTCTGCTTCCTAAGCCATTGACGCACGGATGTTTTGACGGCCTCCTCATCTTCAAAATGAATCCCACGATGAGCTTCTTTTAGTGGCCCGAACAGATGGAAGTCTGATGGTGCCAGGTCAGGGCTGTATGCGGGATGAGGCAAAACTTCCCATCCAATTTTGACAATCTCGTCAGAGGTGTGACGACTGGTGTGTGGTCTTGCATTGTCATGCAAAAGAAGAACATCTGCCATTGATTTTGTTGGGCGAACTCGCTGAAGACGTGCTTTAAGTTTTTTGAGGGTTGTGACGTATTGAACAGAATTTATTGTGCATCCCTGCTCCAAAAAATCAACCAGAATCACACCCTCTGTATCCCAGAAAACTGTTGCCATAACTTTCCCTGCCGATCGCACAGTTTTGAATTTTTTCTTCCTCGGCGAGCTTGTGTGACGCCACTCCATTGACTGCCTCTTTGATTCGGGTTCAAAAAAATGCACCCATGTTTCGTCCCCGGTCACAATTTTTTTCAGAAACTCATCTCCCTCCAAACGGAAGCGCTGCAAGTGTTGGGAGGCTATTGTTTTCCTTGCTTCTTTATTCTGATCGGTTAACATTCTTGGAACCCACCGTGCACAAACTTTTGAGTACCCCAATTGTTTAATAATCGTTATCACACTGCCTTTACTAAGAGAAATAATGCGACACACTTCATCTGCAGTCACCCGACGGTCACCACGAATGATGTCATCAACTTGCTGAATGTTGTGTGGAGTCACTGCACTCACCGGCCTGCCGCTCCGCTTTTCGTCAGTCAACGGTGTTTGCCCTTCAGCTTCCTTACAACGACGAACCCATCGTCTAACAGTGCTGACATCCACTGTCACAACAACATACACCTTCTTCAGTCTTTCATGAATGCGTATGGGCGTTTCACCTTCTGCATTCAAGAATTCAATCACACAACGCTGTCTCAAACGAACATCGATGTCGGCCATCTTACAAACTTCTGCTGTGCTGCCACCTGTTGACACAGAAAGTTACTACTGCAGTGGATTGCAGAAGGTTTGAGGAATGGCGCCAAATTCAAATTTTTCACTTAACTTAATTTTTTTAAGTAGAAAAAAATGGGAGGCATTACTTTTTGACCGACCCTCGTACAACTGAGGAAATCGGTGACCTTTGTATCGGTTTATACAAGGGTTGGAACTTTAATAGTGGCAACTATTTATTCACAACCGATGCAAAAGAGTTACATGTTTGCACCTGTTACTGTCTTTCAACGTAGACTGGCAATGGATAGGAAAGCGTTTCTGAAGAAGAGAAATTTGTTAACATCGAGTATTGATTTAAGTGTCAGGAAGTCGTTTCTGAAAGTATTTGTATGGAGTGTAGCCATGTATGGAAGTGAAACATGGACGATAAATAGTTTGGACAAGAAGAGAATAGAAGCTTTCGAAATGTGGTGCTACAGAAGAATGCTGAAGATTAGATGGGTAGATCACATAACTAACGAGGAGGTACTGAATAGGATTGGGGACAAGAGGAGTTTGTGGCACAACTTGACTAGAAGAAGGTATCTGTTGGTAGGACATGTTCTGAGGTATCGAGGGATCACCAATTTAGTATTGGAGGACAGCGTGGAGGCTAAAAATCGTAGAGGGAGACCAAGAGATGAATACACTAAGCAGATTCAGAAGGATGTAGGTTGCAGTAGGTACTGGGAGATGAAGCAGCTTGCACAGGATAGAGTAGCATGGAGAGCTGCATAAAACCAGTCTCAGGACTGAAAACCAAAACAACAACAACATCCTTTTTTATTTCGAACTTCCTTATAAAAATATTTCATCTTCCTGTTTTTCAGGATAAATATTACGCCAATGATAAATGAATCACTAAATACTAATAATTTGGACAACTATAATAAATATGTTGTTAGAGTTACGTGGGAATAAAAACAAAAAGTCACTAGGGAGCGAGGTTCGATCCAAAGACCTTGCGCTTCTGAAACTATGCACTTAATGACTTAGCTACGGATTCCTTGGCTGTTAGTGACCACAAATTAGCATATACACGCATGCCTAAAACTTTCAAATACTATATTATCGAAAACCGTTGAGAGTTGTGCCTTCCTCTTTACATAATTTGAAGTCCGAGCCACGCTCTTCGCACCTTGTCGACATGAATCAAACGGTGAAAGCAAGTACGTAGGTCCCTTGTTAGCACTGACAAGTTACAGACCCATATACTGCTGTACATAGGTTATCTAAAGTGTAAATGAGGCATTTCAAGAAAATTATTTTTCTTTTTTCAGATTTTATATTTTGCTAAAAGTATCCATGAATTCATGGGTAGGGAGAGGAATTTTAAGGGAAGGAAGTTGTGATAATTTAACTGATACATCTAGCACTGAAGAAGAAAATGATACACAAATCGTGATGAAAGCTATTTAAAATTTATATTGACACGTACTGACGAGTCAGATGCCCAGTTGCGGCGTGTGTTTTATGTAAGACAAAACTCGCAAACTGTTCTTCATCCCCAGCCAAACTTCTTATTCACTCGGAGACAATGCATGCTGATCACAAAGGAAAAGATATTCACTTTGTTAAAATACAGCCTGATTCAGCAAGAAAGTCCAAACATCAAACAAACAACAAGAAAAAGTGCATACTGATGTAATATATATTAGGGGTGAAGCGGTCAAAATGATAAGTTACGTAAAATCTCGACCGCTGTGGCCCAGAATGTTTAAAATGTTGTGGAACGGAATGGGTAATGAACACAAAAATCTTTTACTACATACAGAGGTGAGATGGCTATCCAGAGGAAAAGCACTGTTGAGCTTTTATGAACTTCATAATGAATTATTGGCCTTGTTTAATATGCTAAATAGTTCGATGCAAAATATTACTGAATTAAAAAAAAATCATTTATGGTTTTTAAAACTCTCTTATCTGGCAGACAGTTTTAACAAGATGCAATGAAGTTAAGTTATCGTTGCAAGGAGAGACTGTAACAATTTTTAACACAAGAGACAAAATAGCATCTTTTGAGAGAAATATCTTCAGTTCAACAAAACAATTTTAATTGCTTTCCCATTTTACATGAATGTTTTTGACTGAAAACGATTTTAAAACAGACGAAGAAGTTTGCAAGACATTTATAGAGCTCTTACAGGACTCGGAAAAACTATTCTGCAATACCTTCCGAAGACAAGTGAAGATAAATCCGAAGTTCGAAATCCAGATTCTGTAATAGCTAAGCCATCAGGTTAAGTGTAAAAGACCTTGAAAAACTAATTGATGTAGTAAGTGACTCTGATTTAAAGCAAAAGCACAATGATCGGCCGTTATGTAATATTTATCAGAAAAATATTTGAGTTTAACAAAACAAGCTATTTCTGTTTTTCTTCCGTGTACCACTACATATATTTCTGTGGAGAAGGATTTTCTTATTACGTTGCAACGGAGACGAAGTTCAGAAACAGGCTAGACTTCGCATCAGATGATAGAATTCAATTTTCTACTGTTGAATCTGATATCAAGAAGATTTGTAATTTAACAACCCAAAATCAGCGAAGCCATTGAATACTTTAGTCCACTTTGTTGCTATATATTAAGGAAAAAATACAATAACTAAATACATTTGAAATATATCATTAATTTTATATATTTTTTAAATTTCTTAAGATTTCTGTTGTTATTTACGATTTAAAATTGAAGTCATCACAGAATAAAACAAGTTTTTCTCATTTTAAAAATTCTATTAATTTTATTAACCTCAAAACTAAACAGGATATTGGATCAGAGTACCACGTTTCCCAAAATGTGTTGTCAGAAGAAAAGTTTGGAACACCTGCTCTAGTGAGACTGCAGTTCTTCCAGAACCAGCGGTACATTACGAGACTTTCAGTAGACAAAGCGGAATCCAAAAGGAATTCCTGTTACTCACGCTCGACCGTTATCCATTAGGCTCCTGGCCTGTCACAACCGCTTTCCGTACACAGAACCTGTCCAGAGAAAGGCTGTTGTTATGAATGTAATAACGCACCGTCACCAAGAAATGCCAAACACAGGATGAGATCCACACTTCGTAGTATCTTATGTTCAGCACACTTATGAACGTCGAGTGATCTGTCTTATTATGGAGCGATGTATGTAAAATTGGTCAATATTTCGAAATTACTTTTTGCCACCAGATAGTTGTGTAGCATTTTGGAAATATTGTCTCAAGTTTTCATAGTACAATTCGTGCTACAAATGATGTACAAGCCATCTTATTTCAACCAATGCGCAGTGCCACAACCCCTTTTCTACATGACCCTGTCCTTGTTTGTGATACTTTACTATTTCCTGCCTCAGAGAAGATATCTGTAGAGTGTTTAATACTGTGAGCCCATTTACGCTGCGATTTATTACGATTTATTAAAGAAATGCACTCATGGTGGAACACAAAAAGGAAAAAGGAAGATTTTATAACATCAACTAGCAGAGAAGCCCAAACACAACATTTTGCTCATATGTTATTGTTAAAATTTCCTCATATGATGTTTCTCTGGTGTTAAGTGATGCTAACACTGGAAGAATCCGAACCATTGTGAGACTAGAATTTGATGCAGGTCGCTGCCATGTTCAAAACGTTCAGTATCTTGGAAACTTATCCATGACTGATTTTCACTTTGTCTATCATCCCCTGTAATGCGATTTACCGGTTTTCGCGTACGAGGGTCTCCAGTCGTCGGGTGATGTTTGAAGTGGTCACTGCAGCAAGTAGATAACTACTAATCACCAGTATTGCTGGCCTCTGCTTGGATCACAAGCGAGGTAGATTATTCCTACCCGTCGGTCAGGGGCATGAAGGTGGCGAAATAAAGCACCGAAACTGGTTGCCTAATAAAATAACGTTGAAAATTGACGGCTGAAAGGTGTTTAATTTGGCATCGTTTACAAACGTAGCCGTTTCGGAAATGCTTCCGCTCTTACCCAAAAGTCAGTAGTTTTGTCCTTTAGACGTTAAATAAATTGCTAAATTGCTTCGTTGTCGCATTACCACAACGACGCCCCCCCCCTCCCCACCCTCCAATACACTCTTTATGTACACATCACAGCCAGTGCTGCCATCAGCTGTCTGTGAGTGGTTTTTGCACGCTGACGTCGAACATAGTAGGTGGTCACATTAATGTAACTGGACCGTGTATATGTGACAATTACCAAATATTTTATATCACTAGGAGCTGTCGGTGAGAAATTAGCAATGTTAGTAACATTCATTCATTATTAAGGAATTTATCCCGTCCGAAAACGCAATAGCACTATTTTCATTGTCACTGTTTTCATATCACACGGCATTATTCCTCTGTCTTTCCATATGTGATAAACCCTCGTAGCGCCTCGTGCTATACAACGAAGGAGAAAAAAAGTGGAAAGAGAAGTGATGAACCGTTTCCGTTTAGAAACAGAGCAGGTGAAGAGGAAGAAATATCGTGCTCTTCCTCATTTTTATCATTTGTAAAAGTAATGAAGAAAGGGTAGCTTTCATGAATATTTCAGTGGAAGCTCCGGGAGTTCTAATTTAATTGACGTTATCTGTGCTACTATATGAGCGTCATGTTAACGTAAAGGTGGGTGATCTCTGTAAACACAACCGCTGCCTGCTCATTATGGCAGAATATCTGTGGCGGAAAGCTTCTGCACAATGGTCAGAGAGGTATTTAGAATAATTCACGAATGCATTTGTGTCAAAGGAGGTCGATATTGGCCGAGCTACTTTAATTAGCCCTAATGAAGGCGGACGTCGATGCAATCATATGTATCGTATCTCGGTCATTGTCTCGTGTAATTAGTATCCATTATAATGCTTTCACAAAGCAGCGGTGCTGGTTCTATTACCTATTAGCATTGTCTCGCACTGGACTTTGCTGAGACCACCACTGTAAAGGCGAGTTCTTTCTGTTTATTACCCTGTAATGTAATTTCCAGTTTTCCATGTAACCCATTCATAGGCTCATGAGAAACTAACAAAATTTATAGTAGCGCCGTCGTATATTATGAGAAATTGGTTGTCCTGCAGTATGGAAAGCTGCGCACCAAATAAAGCGTAATGGTGATGAACAGATAATTAACAAATGAATCGATGAATATATTTCTGGCAAACTGTTGACTGAAGAATATCGAACAACTGCTATGTAACATGGACGAAGTATAAATAGCTTTAAGGAAAGGAAGACAAGAGGATCTCAAAATTTTCGAGATTTGTATCTCGCAGTTTTCACTATAGCGTCGTCCTTCACTATGAATGTAATCTATCTGATCAAAAGTATCCGGAAATTCCAATGTAATACGGATTTATAGTAGTAGTAGTAGTAGCTTTATTCATGCGTAGATCTCCTTTTACAAGGATATAGGACATGTCAAAGTATTTACAAGTTTAGACCAATTTAAAATAAGCTAATACACATACATTTATAGATTTCTAGTTAGGAAAATCATTAGATTGACTCCTGGTATACAATACTTTTTTTACAAATAACTTATTAAAATAATGTAATGCCACACCGTTCACTCATAACTCACTATCAGCCACTGCACATGCTACACACACATTGGTTCATAACACTCCACTCACTACACACACACACACACACACACACACACACACACACACACACACAGGTGATCTCAAGGCCATTTTCTGTTCCACAACTTCCCATATGCTATCCTGAAAATCTGAGTCAGCATCACTCCATAATGAGTGAGATGTTGAGCTCAGAAAGAGGAAGAGGTGTTAGTATTGTGCTATGCATAGCTTGGGGATAAGTATTTCTAGAAAGGAAAAAAGAAGAAAAAAACATAAAGTGAAGGTGTTACGTGGAATGTTGGATATTTTAGAATCATAATAATAATCATTATTATTATTATTTATTTGTACATCATTTTTGATCAAACCTCTACTCTGTTTTATCTAAGTAATCCTTTAATGTATAAAATGTATTGCATAACAGGTACTTTTTAGCTGCATTTTGAAATAGAACAATAGATGTCACGAAACGCAGACATGCCAGTACAGAAGTAGACGAGAAGGGCTATATTGTCAGCATAACAGCAGAAGCAGCAGTATAGGTTGGTGAGAAGATATCAGTTACGTCGAATGTGGAAAAAAATTGAAATTTGTGATAAGTTCTATGGCACCAAATTGCTGAAGTCATCGGTCCCTAGGTTTACACACTACTTAATCTAACGTAAACTAACTTACGCTAAGGACAACACACACTCCCATGATCAAGGAAGGACTCGAACCTCCGATGGGGGGAGCCACCCAGACCGTGACAAGGCGCCTCAGACCGCACGGCTACCCCGCGCGGACTTCGAATGCGGATATCACCTTAGTAACATATCCATCAGAGATATTTCAGACCTTCCAAAAGTGCCCAAGTCGACTGTTGGTGACGTATTTGTCAAGTGGAGATGCAACGAAATATCCACAGCTAAAGTGATAAAACGGCTCTGAGCACTATGGGACTTAACTTCTGAGGTCAAGAGTCCCCTAGAACTTAGAACTACTAAAACCTAACTAACCTAAGGACATCACAAACACCCATGCCCGAGACAGGACTCGAACCTGCGACCGTAGCGGTCGCGAGGTTCCAGACTGTAGCACCTAGAACCGCTCGCTCGACCACCCCGGCCGGCTGCTAAACTGAAACCAGGCAGACTTCATGTATTGACGGACAGCGACCGTCGATAGTTGTGGAGAGCGGTTGGAACAAATCGCATGAAATCAGCGGAAGGAATCACTCGTCAGTTAAAAAGTGCTACCAGCAGTCCAGGTAGCGGAATGACTGAACACAACGAGTTAAAAAGAATGAGGCTCAATGATCGAGCAGCTACTCGTGAGCCATACATTTCTGTAGTCAATGCTAAGTGACGTTTGAGTTGGTGCAAAGTGACTGGAAATCACTGATTTGGAGTGATAATCACGCTATATCCTGTGGCAATGCGACTGAGGGGCTTGTGTTCGGCGACTGCCATGAGTACGTTACATGCCACCATGTGTAGTGTCAACAATGAAGAACAGAGGAGGTGGTGTTATGGTTCTTTTTCTCCGTTGTTTGGGTGCAGTTCAGAGACGATGATTTTTTGCATCAGCTTGACAATGCCAACCAACATAAAGCAGTATTCTGTGGGACAGTTGTTTCTGGACAACAACATTCTTTGAGATGGACTCGCTTGCCCAGAGTGCAGACCTGATCCAAATGGAACACGTTTCCGATGAGTGAAAATATCGAATTCGCTCTAGACGCCAGCTTCCAACATTACTACCTTCGGTGGCTTTAACTCTAGAAGAACAATGCGCTGCCATTCCTCCGCGGACATTCAGAAAACTCTTGGAAGGTGTCCGCAGCAGAGATCAAGCAGTCACAAAGATGAAGAATGGATACACTCTATATTAATGCCAACTAATTGGAGGCCGGATACTTTTAACCAGATTGTGTACACTTCCCCCAATCAACTACAACCACTCACAAGGTTTTGAACAACTTCCCAGGTTAAAGTCGTCCTCATTGCACCAACGGAACATTTAAATGAAGAAGTTCGGCGATAGTTTTACACTAAGGTTTGAACTATTCATCAACTACTTTCATTTATTTATTACGGACTACCTACTGTGCAAAGTACACTGACACTGAGAGACAGCTTTCAGTATTTTGCACTCTTGACCATGTATCTCTAAATAAACAGGTTAAATGGCCAAAATTTTTCACCCCTTTTATTTCGAGTATAATGTCTTTTCTGGAGACTAGAAATCTACTCTGTAGGAATCAGCATGGGTTTCGAAAAAGACGGTCGTGTGAAACCCAGCTCGCGCTGTTCATGCACGAGACTCAGAGGGCCTTAGACACAGGTAGATGCCGTGTTTCTTGACTTCCGCAAGGCGTTTGACACAGGTTCCCACAGTCATTTGATGAACAAAGTAAGAGCATACGGACTATCAGACCAACTGTGTGATTGGATTGAGGAGTTCATAGATAACAGAACGCAGCATGTCATTCTCAATGGAGAGAAGTCTTCCGAAGTAAGAGTGATTTCAGTTGTGCCGCAGGGGAGTGTCATAGGACCGTTGCTATTCACAATATACATAAATGACCTTGTGGATGACATCGGAAGTTCACTCAGGCTTTTTGCAGATGATGCTGTGGTGTATCGAGAGGTTGTAACAATAGTAGGTCAGCAACTGGAAGCAGTTAATTCCATAAATTATCTGGGAGTACGCACTAGGAGTGATTTAAAATGGAATGATCATATAAAGTTGATCGTCGGTAAAGCAGATGCCAGACTGAGATTCATTGGAAGAATCCTAAGGAAATGCAATCCGACAGCAAAGGAAGTAGGTTACAGTACGCTTGTTCGCCCACTGCTTGAATACTGCTCAGCAGTGTGGGATCCGCACCAAATAGCGTTGATAGAAGAGATAGAGAAGATCCAACGGGGAGAGCAGCGCGCTTCGTTACAGGATCATTTAGTAATCGCGAAAGCGTTACGGAGATGATAGATAAACTCCAGTGGAAGACTCTGCAGGAGAGACGCTCAGTAGCCCGGTACGGGCTTTTGTTAAATTTTCGAGAACATACCTTCACCGAAGAGTCAAGCAGTATATTGCTCCCTCCTACGTATATCTCGCGAAGAGACCATGAGGATAAAATCAGAGAGATTAGAGCCCACACAGAAGCATACCGACAATCCTTCTTTCCACGTACAATACGAGACTGGAATGGAAGGGAGAACCGATAGAGGTACTCAGGGTACCCTCCGCCACACACCGTCAGGTGGCTTGCGGAGTATGGATGTAGATGTAGATGTAGATATTTCACGAACGGTTAAAGATATCGAAATGAGGTTTGCGGTAAATGATAGTAGGCAGTGGGGCACCTAATTTTATTGTAGCTCTTCTATCGTGTGGACGTAAGATGTTGGAATGGACGATTAAAAACAAATCAGAATGGTGGATTGATGACCGTAGAATTCTTTCCCTGGAATGAATGGGCTTTAAAAAGGTCCAAGGCACAGGTGAAACGCTGGTATTATTAGACACTGATGTACGACTTACTTTCAGAATATATATCTGCTAGTAGTGCATTCGGACATGATAGTAGTTGTTGCTGGTTGAGTTGAAAAATCATGTCATCTCGTGCTGATTCATTAACAAGCTACACTGCTTTTTGAACCACAGAAGCTCAATCATTACAATCAACAATGAAGCTGTAGGGTCAAGTAGAAATGATTATCACAAGGCTCGTTTTTGGCGTCATTGGTGTTACCAATCCTTACATTGTACCTACATTCAGTGATTAACCCGAGTGTTCAGTACAACAGCATGTGGATGATTGTTGTATTTATACTCGCAGCGATAGTTTTACTGAGTGTCAGCTGCAGATAAATAACACTATGATAGTGTTGAATGAATGACTGAATAAGAACTGCCTCAACATGTCACCTCATCAACCAGCTGTGTATCAGACACAGGCTTAACGAACTAATAAGCTTAAGACTGGTACCCTGTATATGCCCTGTCAAAAGTGTGATCAAGTACTTAACGTTGTACATCGATCGTAAGCGAACATAATCAAAGCACGTTATTCAGAGATGTGACAGTGCTACAAATACCTTTGCGCTGTGACAGAAGTTTGTTTGGGAGCACATCCGATAGTTTGCATTAAAATACCTGGCGCTCCAATAAAATAATACGGACTACAGATGCGTTTGCTACGGTTCAGCAAAAGAAAATGTCCTAGAGAAGCTAGACAAGTGCAAGTACAGAGCCATCAAAGTCCCTACTGGGGTATTAAGGCCCACTCTACCGTTTTGCTGTTGCAAGCAAATGAAGAGCCTTTAGAACTAAGCAAAAGATACATTTGCGCCAAATTCTGTTTGAAATGTTTCCACTTATTACGAGACGTTTTATTATGAAAGAGATGGGAATTCACGAAAATACTACAAGGGTAAGTTTTGGTTTATGAGGAAATTACCAAACTTAGTAGATTTTTACTTCACGTGAATCCGCTGCTGCTTTTCCCAAATTTGAGCTACTTGAGCACGCTCTACGCTGACACCTTAGTGACGCTGAATATTAACATGCATCTTCCGTAAATCCAAGGCACGCTGAGTGGAAAAATTTTAGCCGAAAATTTACCACATGGTCATAATCAAGGCAGATTTACGCAACTGGGTCGACACAAATAAGATAAAGCAGGAAGTTCATTTATAGATGTCCAGACTAATCGAAGGGGCAAATTCAAGTACCCCAAACTTGTCTTCTTACTCAGTACAGAGCCTAGAGCTAGTCTTATTTTGATGGGAGGTTAAATACGGAAAATGATATAAAGAAGAAACAATCATTATTTTATCAAATTCACGCATAACATCTAAGCTGTTAAAATGGTATGATAATACCAACGTTTTATAGTATATCACAGCTCAGAAGAAGTTCAGGAGCTTTCCTGGCTAAATAGCACTAGCATTATGTACTCGGTGAAGGCGCGTAGCGGAATAAAGACAAATGGAAAATTAGATACGCTGACCAGGGAACCTGTGTTCACTAGAAATAATGTGGAATACGGTAAGGTCCCACCAGATTTGCTTGATGCAAAAGATATGTGCAATATTATAAGAAACGAAGAAGCCTTTCTAGCTTATTATCTTGACACTGCACCATGCTTACTTATGCTGGTTGGACGTGGTGAAAAAACATTTGTACTCAGGTATGAGAATATTCTATTTACGTATAAATTGTGGTTTCTGGGTGCCCTGTTTTGTAGCTTTGGTGCACATTGTTTCTGGACTGTTACCTGTTGTATACGATTGTGGGTCATAAATGGAATAAAGACGTAAACATAAGACCAATGGAACGAAACGAAAATCTGTACCGGTCTTAAGAAATTAAAGGGATGCTCTATGCTGAAGTGGCACGCTTATCACGTCCTTGGTAACAAAATTGCAAATACATGAGAAACTTCGATTTAGCCACGGGTGATCTGGCAGCATCTCTACCGCCTCACTGTCTTCTTTCTGTGAAAGTGGCACTCAGGAACAGCTTAACCACATTTTCTTTGTCTGCATCAGAAGATTTGAGGAAACCATGATGCTATTCCAGCATGTAATATACTGAGGCAGGGCATCACCGATAAATTTTCATACAAGGGGTAAAACTGTTTAGACTCTCATAATTCTATAGTAGAAGGACAAGTATGAAAATACGAAATCGTTTTTCTTACATTTTAATATATAGTAAATGAATAAGTGTATTTTTTTTACAAACCTTCCTTTTACATTTATAGATTTTTAAAACAGTTGTAAGACGATAGACGTAATTTCAGGTAAAATGAATGTAACTGTTGTTAGAACAGTACTTGTATCAGATGTTTCATTTCTATAGCTTCTGGCTGTGGAAATGCTTCAGGCTGGAGGCAACCCGTCGGTTTCATTTCTATTAAGAGCAGGGAGTCACTCAGTCAAGAGACAGGGAGATTTTTTTCCTTTTTTGTGTTAGTGCAACGAGAAGATGGTATTCAAATGAGACATACATGATGACTGCAGTGGTCACAACTTCCCTCCAACAAAGTACAGGTGTTCGGAATTTCTCGTTACAGACTTCTAAGACTTGTGTAGGGTAGTGGATGCATAATATTTTGAATACGAACCCATGTACGGGGCTATACTGTTTACATGGTACAGCAGTTTGAAACCATGTTTGCTAGGTACGTATGCAACAGAGTAGTCATGGTGGGGGTGATTACTTCGGATCGGCTATCATTTGACGTCTATCCGATCGGTCTGGTTCGTGTGAGTGTCTGTGAGTGCTAGGCCGGCCGCGGTGGCCGAGCGGTTCTAGGCGCTTCAGTCTGGAACCGCGCGACTGCTACGGTCGCAGGTTCGAATCCTGCCTCGGGCATGGATGTGTGTGGTGTCCTTAGGTTAGTTAGGTTTAAGTAGTTCTAAGTTCTAGGGGACTGATGACCTCAGATGTTAAGTCCCATAGTACTCAGAGCCATTTGAACCATTTTTGTGAGTGCTAGAGCAACGTGGTCGAGTACACGTTTGCAGAATACAGCAACAGGATCGTTCTGCATGGTGAAGCTCACGGTAATGGAAGAGCTGCTGGTCGCCATTGTCAAAATCGTTATCCACAACGTCCGACTCCATCGCATACTCTTTTCGCCACAATTAAACAACGGCTCCAAGGAGACGCCGCACACCCGAATTGGAGGACGCAATATTGCATCACGTTAACTTTTCGTTTCTTTGGTTATTAGTGAATGGAATAGCAAAACTGGTAATCTACTGGGTCACGCCTAATACTGTTTTCAAATGGCTGTAGTACGGAAACAGTAACGAGCGAGGTGGCACGGTGGTAAGCACATTGGACTCGCATTCGGGAGGACGACGGTTCAAACCCGCGTCCGATCATCCTGATTTAGGTTTTCCATAATTTCCCTAAATCGCTTCAGGCAAATGCCGCGATGGTTCCTTTGAAAGGGCGAACCGACTTCTTGCTCCATCCTTTCCAAATCTGATGGGGCCGATGACCTCACTGTTGACTGCCGTTGTGGCCGAGTGGTTCAAGGCGCTTCTGTCTGGAACCGCGCGACCGCTTTGGTCGCAGGTTCGAATCCTTCCTCGGGCATGGATGTGTGTGCTGTCCTTAAGGTTTAAGTAGTTCTAAGTTCTAGGGGACTGATGACTTCAGATGTTAAGTCCCATAATGCTCAGAGCCATTTGAACCTCATTGTTTGGTCCCCTTTCCCGAGTCAACAAACCAACCAACTAACGGAAACAGTACGTTTCCGGACGTGAGTCCCAGTTGAAAACATTATCTATTCAGCCCTTTTTACAAGTCGTAGTGTAAGTAGGCTGTTTAGGTTTTCTTATTGGTAACGCTACATAGCGCTCTGTATGAAAAATCACTGGCTGTGCTGTGCGCAGTCTGTGGCTAGTTTGCATTGTTGTCTGCCATTGTAGTGTCGGGCAGCGGCAGCTGGATGCTAACAGCGCGTAGCGTTGCGCAGTTGGAGGTGAGCCGCCAGCAGTGGTGGACGTGGGGAGAGAGATGGCGGAGTTTTGAAATTTGTAAGAATTGGTGTCATGAACTGATATATCTATTATGACTATAAAGGTAAATACATTGTTTGTTCTCTATTAAAATCTTTCATTTGCTAACTGTGCCTATCAGTAGTTAGTGACTTCCGTAGTTTGAATCTTTTAGTTAGCTGGCAGTAGTGGCGCTCGCTGTATTGCAGTAGTTCGAGTAACGAAGATTTTTGTGAGGTAAGTGATTTGTGAAACATATAGGTTAATGATTAATAAAATTCTTTTCCGGGCTATTATGCCGTGGTCTGATGGATTTCGCATTGTAACCCAACGTTTCGTCCCCATCTGCGGAGGACATCTTCAAGGGGGTTCGTGGCTTCTGTTAACTTCCGAAACACACACTGTCTCACTACTGACTGCAGCAAATTTTTGTTTTCGCGTGCTCCCGCGCATAGGCGTGACGTCACATGTTTTGAATACGCGAGCGCACTTGGCCGTTGTCGGTTGCCGCCGTCCGCTGTTGCTATCATCCCATGGCGGAAGACTGGTACACATCTTCTTCAGCACTGGCATCCAGATGTCATTCAAAAAACGACTAGAAGAGCACAAGGGCAATTGTAGAAGGGGAGAGATTGATAGATCAGCTGTTGCGGAACACGCTTTGCAGTCAGGAGACCACCACATTTATTTTGATAGAACTCAAGTACTGGCAGCCACAAGCGGATATCATGAAAGGCTTTACAGAGAGGCTATAGAGATTATGAAACACCCCAGGAATTTTAATAGGAAGGAGGAGGGCGTGAAATTGAATGACATCTGGATGCCGGTGCTGAAGAAGATGTGTACCAGTCTTCCGCCATGGGATGATAGCAACAGCAGACGGCGGCAACCGACAACGGCCAATTGCGCTCGCGTATTCAAAACATGTGACGTCACGCCTATGCGCGGGAGCACGCGAAAACAAAAATTTGCTGCAGTCAGTAGTGAGACAGTGTGTGTTTCGGAAGTTAACAGAAGCCACGAACCCCCTTGAAGATGTCCTCCGCAGATGGGGACGAAACGTTGGGTTACAATGCGAAATCCATCAGACCACGGCATAATAGCCCGGAAAAGAATTTTATTAATCATGACAGTTCCGGCCGTGAGAGTTTACATTTTACATATAGGTTAATGTTAGTCAGGGCCATTCTCTTGTAGGGATTATTGAAAGTCAGATTGCGTTGCGCTAAAAACTATTGTGTGTCAGTTTAAGCACAGTCGTGTATAAATTTTCCGAAGGGGACGTTGCAGTAGAACTTTGTAAAGGAAAATTTGGAACACCCTGTATGTGCTATTAATTCTTGTGCTGGTTTACATGTGGGATCTGGCTAGTGCATTTGCTGAGTTGTGGTGCCCCATCGAAATCAAGCGGGCCCTGTTGTGCAGAGAGAGCATGGGAAGCGGGTACCTGAGGCCTCCCGATAGTCATGTTACTAGGTCAGGGGTGGTCCGGACCTCTCCGTCCCCCATGCCAGTCAATCCCAGCGAGAGCTGACTGCTATGGCGTGGGGCACTTGGTTGGTGAGCGCACAGGCTGTGTCCAGATATTGTAGACAGTAGTGCGGCTCGAGATAATATCTTGCGGAGGCCAGAGGAGTGCGCTCGAGTCCGCCTTAGGCCAGCTTTGCAATTTCACCACATTACGGATAGTCCCAGTTCGGCGAATAAAGAGGACACTTGTGGAAAGTTTGGGCAGGAGTTTGGACTGTAGGTAAGATCTTGCGGAGGACATGGAGTACAATCTCGCACATTAGGCTCACCTCCGTGCCGCACTGGCACTGAGAGCTGAAAGTCATCGGCCCGAGTTTTTGCTGTGGGGAAATAGAGCACACGTTGATTTGGTAGTGTCTTGAAAATCAGCCAGAGGAGGAGAACTGACGTCGCCTTTTGTAGGGGAGGAAGCGCGAGCTCTGCCACATGGGGACTCGCACCAAGCCGTTGTGAATTTGTTTAAACTGAAAATTAACAGATTGGCTCAAGTAAGCATAAAAGTTTTGGAAGAGAGTCGGAAACGTTTGCTACTTGACCTCTAATTGGCGGTGTTTCCAACTTTCTGTCTAATTGAGAGCTGGTAATTTTTGGCGGTTTTTCGCAGAGAGCTCAGAGGAGCGTTGATTTTAGTACTCTTGGGTCAGGACATGAAGCAAAGCAGTACTCTTAGACTGGACATGAAGCAGAGCCTGACTCTTAGTCAGGACCGAGGTGTAGCAGTACTCTTCGGCTGTACGAGGACTGAGGCGGGAGATTCAAATTCTGTGCACACCATAGACAACACTGGCAGTATAGACCACTTTATCAGTCACTGCTCACCTTCTTTTCCAATTCTGTATTGGTAAGTACAGGCAGTGTCACGATGCGAGATGTTAGAGATGATGCAGGGATACGCGCATTTCCATTCTTAAGTAAGCTGGGATTCTCGTTTTCACTTATGATTTGGTAGTTGATGGCTTACTCATGACTAAGTTACTCGGATTTCTTGCGTATATCTTCCTACACCTCATCAGATTGACGTAATCGTCCTGATTGTTGCGAAGTCGGGTACTTGATTCATTATTTCGTCTCTCCCCTGGAGTTCTTGCCACTCAGTTCTGTAGTTATTGTATGGATTTTATGTTCAACCTTCTACTCATCTCCAGTGTATGAGAGTACTAACTATTACGTGTGTTTATGGTGTGCTTTTCCTCTGTGGAACGTTTTGTAATAAAATATGGCCCAACTTATCGATCTTTCAATTCTGTATACAGAAATGAATTCTTTTTTCCCGTTAACAAGAACCATACCCACGACTCACTTCTCAGGGTCAACACCACGCTTTACCCACTGCGCTCATTTTATCAAATACATCTGAGTCGGAAGGGTGCGATCAGCATATCGAGAGGGCCCATTCGATTCAGATCAAAGGCACTGTTTATGTTTGGTCTTAACCCAGTGGTGTCTGGCAGTGTTATATATTTAAATGTTAAAAATCATTCTCAGGCTTCCTCTATGAGTAATGTCCAAATGCCATTAATAAAAAATTTAGAAAAATTAAATAACTTGATTAATCAAGAAACCTATTGACTGCGTGACTCGCATCTATAAGTGGGATCGAGTACCATTCTTCCGAGACTCCACGGAACGGAGCTTTTTTTTTCTGAGTCGCAGTTGCAGGAGGAACTAGTCGGAAAGTTAAATGTATTCCATCAAACTTCAGCCATGAGTTACTCGCTGACGTAGTTACGCGTATACCAACGAGTTTAGAGCTATGATTTTCTTGTAATGCTTGAATTTTCAAAGTACAGTACTTCCTATTCACTCCACAGTGACGTGTGGTAGAGTGCACGAGATGGGTCGAGCCGGCGCTTACTGATAGCACAATGCAGACGCGTAGTAGCTAATACCGTAAATGTTTTCGAGGCTTTTAGCTAGCAATATCAGCTTTATTCACTCGCGGTTCAAGAAACGTGTGAAATAAAGTCACATGGGAGCCTAGTGATTATATTTGTAAATATGCGTCGATCTGTATTTAAGCTGGCAAGGTCACATAAAAAATTCATACATCAGGTGATAACAGCATTATTGATCAAGAAGTATGCAAGACGCGTTTCGGAATTATTTTCATCTTCAGAAATCCAAGTGCAAATGTGGCGCAAGGACAAGAGCGTTAGCAGTTTTGTGCGTAATGTGAGATGACAGCCTACTGTCATCTCACGTCACTTTTTTTGTAAGGGTAGACTAGTAAGATATGGATAGCGCCAACAACCTATCTTAGAAGAAGCTTTAAGCATTAGAATATGGTGAAGCGGAAATATTTTAATACTCAAGTGGAAACAAAGAAATATGGTATCAAAATGTATTATTATTAAAAGTGGCAAGAAAAGAAATCTGTCTCCAAATTAAGATATTTGTGTTAAAATTGTGGACTGGTTTGCCTTGGTTTCAAACTTCACTATAATGCGGCAGGAAAGAATATGAAGGAGTAGAAACTATCTACAGTCAACATACACTGGATTCTACATTGATGACAGAATGACTTTATTTAAAATAGGTGCCATATTTCCCACTGGTATGATACTTTTCACCATCTGTCTCCATTACGTTCCAATCTGTATAAATTTATAAACTTAGTGCAGTTTCGAGAATGTGTGTCGAATATTCTAATCTTGGTACGTTCTTGAAATTTTGACATTTCATTTCTCCTTACAGTGAGAAATTTAAATATTCGTCAGTGTCTTAGTGGATTGTTATACTAGCCTCTCCCTTCTTCTAATAAGAATCTTACATAATTTCACATCTCTGAACGTCTTCATTCCGTATTTAATCTGTACAACTGATTTGTCCAATAAATCGTTTTGTACATACCTTAAAATAATTCCGACGTTGTTGAATCCATTATTTGGTGAGTATGCATATTATGCAGACGTTACACAATATTGATTACTTATGATTTTGTTTTAGTATTGGTTTATTTCATCCACGAAAAACCGTTTTTCACTCACACTGCGTTATGTTTCTTGATTCTTTGTCTGTTTGCTGGTATTTTTAACCTTAAGATACAACCGAAGGCCAGCTCTATCGTTGAGGCTATTTTGCTCATAGTTTGCTGAAGCTTATTTGTCTTTCTAATTTTTCTAAAAACGTTTCAGTTGCACATCGTAAAACTTTGCCGTCTGTCCGTGAAGTGCTAAAGCCACTGACAGTCCGAACTTAAGGGTGCTGGCGAACGCAGCTCTTCCGGCGCGTGCGAGAAAGTGAATAGCGGAGCAGATGTGTTTCCGTTCAGTATATATTTCCCAGAACAGCAATCAACAAACAGGCACTGAAAAGTCAGTGCGTTAACTGTATGTTTGCTTATTCTTCATAGAGGAAATGAGAAAAAGCAGTACCAATGACCAGACAGTTTACTTCCCTTCAGGAAGTTGTTGTCCGCAGCTCGTGGTCTAGTGTTTAGCGTTGCAGCCTCTGGATCACTGAGTTCCGCGTTCGATTCCCGGCCGGGTTGTGAATTTTCTTTGCCTGGGGACTGAATGTATGTGTCGTCCTCATCATTTCATCATCATCATTCGTGACAGTGGCTAGATTGAACTGTGTAAACAACGAACTGCGTAAAAGTGGGGACTTTGTACGAGCGCTGCTGACGCGCAGTTGAGCGCCCCACAAACCAGCAAGTTGTTTTTCTTTTCTATGTAAAGAATGTCCTTCAGCATTCATTACAAATATATTATCTACCACTGTGTGAGGTGGGACAGTGGTTGGTCCACTGGACTCGCATTCGAAAGGACGACGGTTCAAAGCCGTTCCGCCCATCAAGTTTTAGATTTCCCGTAATTTAATTAAATCGGTCCAGGCAAATGCCGAAATGGTTCCTTTGATATGGTGCGGCCGATTTCCTTCCTCATCCTTGAAACAATCCGAGTTTCTGCTCCGTCTCTAATGACCTCGACGTCGACGGGTCGTTAAACCCTAATTTTCCTTCCTTCTATTATATACCAGCGTTGAAGTGACATGTAAGGTAATACATTAAACTCTCCTTACTTCGACTGCCCAACGTGTAGAATTCGTTGCTTTCCTTTTCCGCGTAATTCTTGACTTCGCTCGACAAGTGAAGCAGATCTGAGAGTTCTCACTGGAGTGGTGTTGCAAATCACCTTTTAGATGTCACTTGTGTCTGCATTTAGTGCTTTCTGACATTTAAAATTTCATTCAGCGTCTTGAATTATTTCTTTATGCCGCAATGAGATTGCTGATAAAATTTACACTACTGGCCATTAAAATTGCAACGCCACGAAGATGACGTGCTACAGACGCGAAATTTAACCGACAGGAAGAAGATTCTGTGATATGCAAATGATTAGCTTCTCAGAACATTCACACAATGTTGGCGCCGGTGGCGACACCTACAACGTGCTGACATGAGGAAAGTTTCCAACCGATTTATAATATACAAACAACAGTTGACCGGCGTTGTCTGGTGAAACGTTGTTGTGATGCCTCGTGTAAGGAGGAGAAATATTTACCATCACGTTTCCGACTTTGATAAAGGTCGGATTGTAGCCTATAGCAATTGCGGTTTATCATATCGTGACACTGCTGCTCGCGTTGGTCGAGATCCAATGTTAGCAGAATATGGAATCGGTGGGTTGAGAAGGGTAATAAGGAACACCGTGCTGGATCCCAACGGCTAGCAGTTGAGATGACAGGCATCTTATCCGCATGGCTGTAAGGGATCGTGCAGCCACGTCTCGATATCTGAGTCCACAGATGGGGACGTTTGCAAGACAACAACCATCTGCACGAACAGTTCGACGACGTTTGCAGCAGCATGGACTATCAGCTCGGAGACCATGGCTGCAGTTACCCTTGACGCTGCTTCACAGACAGGAGGGCCTGCGATGGTGTACTCAACGACGAACCTGGGTGCACGAATGGCAAAACGTCATTTTTCGGATGAATGCAGGTTCTGTTTACAGCATCATCATGGTCGCATCCGCGTTTGGCGACATCGCGATGAACGCACATTGGAAGCGTGTATTCGTCATCGTCATACTGGCGTATCACCCGGCGTGATGGTATGGGGTGCCATTGGTTACACGTCTCGATCACCTGTTGTTCGCACTGACGACATTTAGAACAGTGGACGTTACATTTCAGACCCGTGGCTGTACCCTTCATTCGATCCCTGCGAAACCCTACATTTCAGCAGGATAATGCACGATCGCATGTTGCAAGTCCTGTGCGGGCCTTTCTGGACACAGAAAATGTTCGACTGCTGCCCTGGCCAGCACATTCTCCAGATCTCTCACCAATTGGAAACGTCTGGTCAATGGTGGCCGAGCAACTGGCTCATCACAATTCGCCAGTCACTACTCTTGATGAACTGTGGTATCGAGTTGAAGCTGAATGGGCAGCTGTACCTGTACACGCCATCCAAGCTCTGTTTTACTCAATGCCCAGGCGTATCAAGGCCGTTCTTACGGTCAGAGGTGGTTGTTCTGGATACTGATTTCTCGGAATCTATGCACCGAAATTGCGTGAAAATGTAATCACATGTCAGTTTTAGTATAAAATTTTTGTCCAATGAATACCCGTTCATCATCTACATTTCTTCTTGGTGTAGCAGTTTTAATGGCCAGTAGTGTACTTATAGAGTGGGACCAAAAAAACGATCTCAACTTTCGTCTAGCTCTTGGTAGTGTTACGAACTAATAAAAACCCCACAGTAGTAGTAGTAATAGTGGTAGTAGTAATTGCTTTATTCATTTATAGAACACTTTTATAAGGATACAAGAGATGTCACTCTATTAAAATTTGAGAACGACAGAAGTAAAACAGTTCGTATACTGGGTGTTTGTTCTAACTTGACACAACTAAATATCTGAAAACCAACTTTGCATTTTTACTACATATTCGGATTCTACGCCAAGTACTGTTTGCCATTCCATTGTTTTCCGTTGGTAGATGGCGCTGTAATCGACAGCTATCAAGCGTGACGGTGCAAAAAATATGACCAGACACAGCTATTTCTAGGAAATAAGCTACTTGTGTGGTAATGTAGTCTTCTGTTCTACATCTACATCTACATCCATACTCCGCAAGCCACCTGACGGTGTGTGGCGGAGGGTCCCTGTGGGGTTGACTGTGATGAGTGCCCAAACCATCGGAATGCTTCATTTCGGTGGCCGCCCTCGAGCCTTGCCGTCCGGGTTACTGATTTTGATGTGATTTTCCGTCTAACCGCCATAACTTTCGCAGTGTCCGCTACGCGACTACCGGCGGAAGATAAATAACAACCACTGTAATAAGGTGAAATGTTCATAACGAGACAGTGACAAGTTCACCTGCCAAGGATACTCACCAATGGTGAGAGGCAAAGAAATTCACCGAAATCAAACACCCCGATAGCAACAGATAACTATTACACTCACGTCGTTTTTCCTGGATCTCTAAACGTAGTTTCTAACGAGAGACAGAAACGGATTGCCATATTGTAGTATACAATAAAATTTGCTACACTAAAGTAAATTTCGAACTTAACTATCAACTGGTAGAACGCAAAGTTTTACATTTACATCGTAAATTAAATCTAGAATCAAATGTGTCGGTTCTTAATTGCAAAAGCAGACACACTTAATATTTATCGATAACAGCACCATTTAACACGAATGGAAGAAAATGGTTTGATAAACTGTACCTATTTTTTGGCGTAGATTAAATGGTTCAAATGGCTCTGAGCACTATGGGACTTAACATCTGAGGTCATCAGTCTCCTAGAACTTAGAACTACTTAAACGTAACGATCCTAAGGCCATCACACGCATCCATGCCCGTGGCAGGATTCGAAGCTGCGACCGTAACAGTCACGCGGTTCCAAACTGAAGCGCCTAGAACCGCTCTGCCACCGTGGCCGGCTTTGGCGTAGAAGCCGAACATGCAATAAAAATGGGGGATTCCTGTTTGAAAACACAGAGTTGACTCCACTCATGAGTGGAAAGTTGCAGCACAGACAGACTTCGCCTTTACTAATACTAACTCTTCACCTAGGGCATTGACGGCCGCGGTGGTCTAGCGGTTCTAGGCGCTCTGTCAGGAACCGCGCGACTGCTACGGTCGCAGGTTCGAATCCTGCCTCGGGCATGGATGTGTGTGATGTCCTTAGGTTAGTTAGGTTTAAGTAGTTCTAAGTTCTAGGGGACTTATGACCACAGATGTTGAGTCCCATAGTGCTCAGAGCCATTTGAACCTAGGGCATTTTTGTCGTACGATGCCTCGTTTTGGAAATATTTAGTTGTCTCAAGTTAAAACAGGCACCCCGTGTATAGGCATTTACATACTTACAGGTCTAGTTTGACAAGGACGCGAGAGGTGCCGGCCGTGGGCTTCGTATAGTAGTCACGTCAATAATCGTGTCTGGATGAGCCATCATACCTGCGGTTCGCTGCTCGAAATATGCACCGCGCCACGGGGTTAGAGGCAGTATTATGCTTTGGGGAGCATTCACCTTGTCTTGCATGGGACCTGAGGTAGTCATCGAAGGTACCATGACATCTGAGGACTACATGAACAGTATCGCGTACCTGCTGCATCCCCTCCTGTTTGACTTCACCCCTAACGGTAATGACATCGCCCAGTAGGATAATTGTCCTTGCCGTAAGGCAGGAATCGTGCTACATTAGTATGGGGCACTTGACAGTGAACTCACGCTGAGGTCTTGGCCAACAAATTCCCTGATTGTGTCGTCTTCATCATCATCATTCATCCCCATTACGGTCGGAGGAAGGCAATAGCAAACCACCTCCATTAGGACCTTGCCTAGTACGGCGGTGCGGGTCTCCCGCATCGTTCCCCTTACCCTCCGTCACGGAGTATGGGACTTCATCATCATCATCACACCTGATGGAACACCCCTGGGACGCTAAGGGCCGACATCTCCTCACTCGCTTATCCACTGCCACAATTTTATGTTTACTGCGTGACCTGTGCATACACATCCGGTGCCACGTACCTCCCGAAACCTACCAAGGACTTATCGAGTCCATGCCAAGGCAAATTAGTTGCTTTACTGCGTTCTAGATATGGACCAACATGCTGTTAATCGTATGTTCATAATGTTCTGGCTCATCAGTGTGTGGTGTCGATGACACAGACGTAAAAAGAAAGTCACTGTCGGGTTCCGACCGCGACAGATAGAATTTGGTCAGGCTGGTTTTCATTGGTTTGTCGCGGGCTTGGGCATATTTTTGAGCATACAGAGAAACAAAACTATGTTTCAAATTATTTCTCTCTATTGTTTGTGTTTGTAAGGCTATAGCTACACCTCAGTTGTAACCAGAACCATCATCAGTATCATGCAAAATACAAGTGCAAAGGAAATCGTATATTTCTTGAATTACCTTCTGGCTCTTCATAAGAATGAAGTTCACCGTGACGCACGAAATATTTCCTGAGGCGCCTCCTAACGGAGTCGACAGAAAATTTCTGTGATTTCTCACGAAGAGTAAACCATCTCTTGACGAATCAAGGGGATCTTCTTGGAAAGTTTTCTCTCTCTTACGTTAGATCAACTCCTAAAGGATCACAGACTGACAAAAATATTAAAAAAATATCTTCGACGATTATTTTGGAGGCTGCCTCTCTGGAAGATGGAGTACAGTTTTCTGTGATTGTTCCAATGAATTTCTCTATCGTCTGAAACAGTATGTACACTTGCCTAGAGCAAAATGTGGACACGCTACAATATTTTCGGTGCACTCGCACTACAATGGACTAATATTGAAGCCACAGTGATAATATATCCAGATCGGTATCACTAGGTATTTAATTTTCTATATTTTAATCACTTCACTGAAGCTCCATATTTGTACAACAACTTCTAAGTTTCGCAATATGTGTCTATAAGAGCTACATGTATTAAGCTTCAGGCACATATTTAGCTTTTTCCAAACAATACACTACTGTTTGTGAAAATTGTGGCATCAAGAAGGAGGCATGCGATTACAATGAAATTTATTCCACAGAGTAGGGAAATTGCTATACACAAATGATTAGAATTGCAGAACTGTACATGCACTTTGACCGTGAGCCTCTAGACCTCGTGGCTTGGAATCAAAGAGACCCTAGAGGTCCTACTGAGAAACACACTTTCACACGACTTGTAGGCGAGTCCACAAAGCTTCGACAGTGGATCCAGAAAGATCAGAACGAATAAGTTGCCGACCGACCATAGCTTAAACATGGTCCATAGGTGACATGTTATGCGAATGTGCAGCCCAGAGAAACAGCATCTTCTTCCAACAAGGCCTGCACATTGCCCACCACATGTGGCTGCAGATCGTTCCATTGTGTAGAGCTGCCAGCAGGAGAGGCATTGTAAAGGTTTTAAGGTTTTTTTTTAATGTACTGCTACCTGTCGCAAACTTTGTTGACTAATGTATTATTTATTTATTGTGCGACATGTTTCGAGAGAATACCTCATCTTCAGGCAAAATTGCATTACAAAAACAACTTCACAATAAGATCATACAGATGTTACATAGTCTTCTATAAATGCTGTGGTTATCCTGTGGAAGAAGAGAAAACGTATTAAGAGGCGATGTCACTTTGGAAGCTGGACTGATGTTTGCATGAAAATGTTTTGTAACAGTCACTCACTTTGGTCTTCTGGCGTGGCAGTCTCGTTGTGATGAACTGAGGTGTTTCCATTTGCGTGGCTCTCTTGGCTTTCTAGATCACTGTTCACAAATTTTCGCTAACGTAACAGTAACTTGGACATGCGATCCCAAAAACAAAAATGTCGTGCAGTGGACAAGATGGCGGTCAAAATACAGCTGGTTTCGATCTGACTATCGATCTGTCTATTTATGTGGTGTCGAACTATCAGACTCCTCACATATTTTCTTCGTAACTTGACGACTGCGACTGATTCCAGTGATTTATGTTGTATCAACCGATTCCATGTATTTTTGCACGAGTTAGTTATTTGTTGACTCCCCCTCGCACAAGTTTGATGCTTTGGAGACTTAACCCCAAAAGTGTACTTCAAATTGAAACAATCCCCCTTTAATGGATCGATTGGCAACAGTGGTTGTAAGATACTCATGAAAACTTGTTTTTAAAATGATCATACATGGTAAATTAAGTTGCTAAGAAAACAAAATGACAAACAAGTACAAAATAAATTTTACTTTACTATCAGTGTAATACAAACTTATTTTCCTGCTCTAATGTGCACATGACTGTTGAATGTTGTTTCATTAATGGCATCCATAGAAACAGAAAGTTAAACATTTTAGAATGTAAAAATTTGAAAAACACTTCCAAAACATTAAATATTTCATTATGTATGACACTCCTCGAATCAATGCCATCCTGAAGAAAGGCGCTAATGAATTTACATTGTCTGTAATGTTTTCATTTCTGGAGACGTTGTCAGTTGCGATCTTCTTATATCAGTCTCAGCATCCTCACTTTCAATCCAGCAGGAGAACAGTCAGCATGTAATACTTCATCAAAAAGCTACAAAATTATTGAATGCCACAGACTTGCCAGTATTAACTGGATTTTGTTTTTCTATTTCTGCTCAATATTTTACCTATGCAGAAGCCACTGGGCGTACCAATTACATTATTAAAGCAGGCATACACGTCCTGAGGATAATATGTTGTTGAAACTACATGCAAACAGAGTTAATAGTGTTGACTGTCAGTTCTCATAAGTGGCCCAAATGGTTGAAATGGCTCTGAGCACTATGGGACATAACATCTGTGGTCATCAGTCCCCTGGAACTTAGAACTACTTAGGCCTAACTAACCTAAGGACATCACATACTTCCATGCCTGAGGCAGGATTCGAACCTGCGATAGGTGTGTCAAATGTGGTGGCAGGTACGAAATTATAAAAAGTGATGCATGTAAGCAAACACGATTTTGGGTATCTAAAATCAACTCTCATTTTCCTTTTTTAGTAGAATGGGCTAAATGAACTGTTAGCTACATTTTAGTACTGTTTTAGAAGGAAATAAAGTTAACGCTCTGAGGCTCAACAATAAGAAAAACACGATTTTAAAATTTTTCACGAAGTTAACCTTTATTATCATAATCAGTAACAATTATAAGAAGAAATTGACAAAAAACAATCAGTTGCTTTAAAAAGCTGATATCATTTTCAGATATAATTTTAAAATTTTTCACAAAATTAATTTTTATTATAATAGTAAGCAACGAATACAATAAGAAATTGGGAGAAAGCAAACAATCAATTGCTTTAAGGAAGTGGTTTCACTTTGGAACCACTGGGACATACAGTTTTCAATCTCGCTTCGTTTCATGTGATATACGGGTAGTGTACAATAAATAATGCAACACATTTTTTTCTGAAAGCAGGTTCTTTGTTGAGGATTCCGTCATATTATTCCCCACTCTTTTGACGATAAAACCCTATTTTTTCAACATAAGCTCCATTCAGTGTCACGATATTCTCCACATTCACTGACATGGCCTGTCTGCGAGCATGTTATAACTCCACTGGTCGACGTCAGAACCTACCCCTTGCTTCATCAATAACCTCCCCATCATCCACGTTCTGCTTCCCTCGGAGTGCATCCTTCATTCGACCAAACAGATGGCAGTCTGAAGTGCGAGATCCGGGCTGTAAGGTGGATCCCTACGGACATACGCCTCTGAGTACCCCAAGTGATGACCAGCACTACTAACAGAGACGCGCAATAGAGCAGCGAGGTGTTTAATTGTCGTTCGTCGATAACTTCGAATGAGAGTGTCCGCACGTTCCAGTGTTACAGGAGTCACAGCAGCGTGCTGCCGGTCGGCACGTGGTAGATCGGACAGGTTTGCGCGAAGTTGTTGCGATGACGATAGACAGCGCGGCCAACGACTCACCGTGCCTTTGTTCACTGGCAGGTATCTAGAGACATTCTGCAAGAGCTTACGAATATCTTTGATGCTCTGATTTTTCGCCAAAAGAAAATCAACGAAATCTCTCTGCTTGGAACGTCTAAGTTTCATATGCAATTTTGAAGGCAACGTACAGCGCCGTCACCTATCGGAACTTCATGAAACTGTAAGGGCTGAAGCGGCATATTACACGATGTTTCCCAACAAATTCAGCATTTTTCCAAGCGAAATTGGGCGAGAAAAATATTTATTGTATTACTAATCTAACTCCCACGTGTTTAAAAGCAATATTGCATATTTCCTTGACACAATCCCACGTCTCAAACTATCATGAACGTATAACACCTAAAACAAAAATTAGTCCTAAATGACAAGCATAAATGAGTTAAAATTTAATAAATTAATATAAAAAGTACATACTGCCTCAGTAGTTTCTTTTCGAAACCACTCACAAAAGCAGTAGTGCAAACTTAAATTTACGTTACAATACCTTCACATATTTCGAAATATTAAACACGACTGCGATTCGGCAACTGTTTGAATCTGAAGAAGTTGAAAAAAATCAGCCAACCAGTTGGAAAACAAAGGTTTATCAGCCCTTGATCGAGGTTTCGATATTTTCAAAAATACCTTCTTCAGAAGGAGTGAGCCCTAAAAGTGTATAAAACCGATTCCAAAAATTGTTTTTAGAAACGTAACGAAATATTAATAATAGAAAATATTTGTGAGGTAAGCGTACACACTTGCTACATCACATGGTGGAACATTCCATTAGCTGAAGCCGAGTGGCTTCTGTCATGTATAAAACTGATATAAAAAGGGGAATCATCACAACCCATGGCTTTAGAAAACAGATTACATGCAGCGTATTTTATAATAAATGACCACCGGTAAATGCCCACTGGTAAGGGCTCTTGTCAACATAAAATTACAACAGGTGTCACAGGATAAAATATTTACATAAGTTAAGTATACGGCATGCCGCACACGAAGGCCAACTGTTCGAATATACAGGCTCAAGCGACCAGAATAAAAGTGGGCTGCAGAAGACGCTAAATACATGCGTGTAAGAACTGCGCCTTATTTGTGTTAAATAACAGGATTTTACACTGTGTTAAGAATGAAATTTCCTCTCCAAGGCTACTAAGAATGTAATACATTTACTGGTATACACTACTAATACATTTCCAGACAGAGTAATACTGTACGTAAATTCAGCGTGCAGAAGCTTAAGTTCTATTTACAAAAGACCACTTTTACAAATGCATGGAGAAAGAATAGCAAATTTGAGCTAAAACAACGTCACTAAAAAGAAAGACTTCCACTTAACACTCAGGAAGCTTAAGCGACAAATGAAATGGGAAAGCAGTACATGCGACTAAGCACTGCGACTTGCTGGTGTTAAGTAACATAATTTTACATTAAAACAATGTGATAATCTCTTATAAATGACCACTAAAATACAATAATTTTAGAAGTATACATTAAATATAAAATTATATGTAAAACATTTATGTAGCAAAGTGATACTGCTCGTAAATTTAGTGTGCAGAAGATAACTATTACAAAAAGTTACTTCTGGTATCAAAACGGAAATTTTGGAAAAGCTTTGGTAAGATCTTATGGGACCAAACTGCTGAGGTCATCGGTCCTAAGCTTACACAATACTTAATCTAACCTAACTAACTTACACTAGGCCGGCCGCGGTGGCCGTGCGATTCTAGGCGTTGCAGCCCGGAACCGCGGGACTGCTACGGTCGCAGGTTCGAATCCTGACTCGGGCGTGGATATTTGTGATGTCCTTAGGTTAGTTAGGTTTAAGTAGTTCTAAGTTCTAGGGGACTGATGACCTAAGATGTTAAGTTCCATAGTGCTCAGAGCCATTTTTGAACTTACACTAAGGACAACGCACACATCCATGGCCGAGGGAGGACTCGAAGCTCCGACGGAGGGAGCCGCACGGACCGTGCAAGACGCCCTAGACCGAGCTGATACCCGGCGTGGCAACCGTAAAGGGTGGAGGACAGTTCTGTAATTTGCATATCATTAATAGAATGGTGGTTTCAGGCAGAAAGAACTGGTACTCAAAGGATTAACTCTACAATGCTAATCTTTCCTTCGTAAGACCATGTTCGACTCGTAGGAAACCAATTACTACAGTTTGCTCCTGATATCTGTCGATTGTTCTGAAAACGACAAACAGTTGATGTGGCCGTTCCCCAGAGTGTATCTAATAACATACTGTCTTCGTTAATACGAAGTACACTGAGGTGACAAAAGTTATGGGCTAGCGATAACCACATATACAATGGTAGTAGTACACTAGGTATAAACGGGCTGTGGACTGGCGGAGCTGTAATTAGTACTCAGGTGATTCATGTTAAAAGGTTTCCGACGTTGTTGTAACCGTGCGATAGGAATTAAAACATTTGACAGCAGAATAATAGAGCTAGACGCATGGGACATTCCATTTCGGAAATCGTAAGGAATTCAGTACTCCGAGATCTACAGTGTCAAAAGCATGCTGAGAATATTATATTTCAGGCATTGCTTCTTACCACGGACAACACGGTGGCCAACGGTCTCCTCTTAACGACCGAGAGCAGCGATGTTTGGGTAGAGTTATCAGTGCTAAAAGGCAAGCTACACTGCCTGAAATACCCGCAGTAATCAATGTAGGATGTATGACGAACGTATCCGTTAGCACAGTACTGCGAAATTTGGCGTTAATGGGCTACAGCAGCAGACGAGCTACGCGAGTGCCGTTACTAACAGCACGACCTCGCCTGAAGCACCTCTCCTGGACTCGTGACAATATTGGTTGGACCGTAGCGGATTCGAAAACCGTGGCCCGGTCAGATGAGTGTGACACAGACCTCACGAAGTCATGGACCCAAGTAGTCAACAAGGCACAGCGCAAGCTGGTGGTGGCTCCAAAATGGTGTGAGCTGTGTTTACATGGAATGGACTGGGTCCTCTGGTCTAACTGAAACGATGATTGATGGGAAATGGTTATGTCCTGCTACTGGGACACCATTTGCAGGCATTGAGGGCGTTCATGTTCCCAAACGATGGAATTTTTATGGACGATAATGTGCCATGTCATCGTGCCACAGTTGTTCGCGACTGCTTTGAGGAACAGCCTGGACAATTCAAGTGAATGATTTGGTCACCCAGATCGCGCGACGTGAATCCCTTGGAACATTTATGGGGCGTAATCTTATTGTTCGATACAGTTCCCCACAGTCGTTTAATGAACAAAGTAAGAGCATATGGTCTATCAGACCAATTGTGTGATTGGATTGAAGAGTTCCTAGATAACAGAACGCAGCACGTCATTCTCAATGGAGAGAAGTCTTCCGAAGTAAGAGTGATTTCAGGTGTGCCGCAGGGAGTGTCATAGGACCGTTGCTATTCACAATATACATAAATGACCTTGTGGATGACATCGGAAGTTCACTGAGGCTTTTTGCAGATGATGCTGTGGTGTATCGAGAGGTTGTAACAATGGAAAATCGTACTGAAATGTAGGAGGATCTGCAGCGAATTGACGCATGGTGCAGGGAATGGCAATTGAATCTCAATGTAGACAAGTGTAATGTGCTGCGAATACATAGAAAGATAGATCCCTTATTATTTAGCTAAAAAATAGTAGGTCAGCAACTGGAAGCAATTAATTCCATAAATTATCTGGGAGTACGCATTAGGAGTGATTTAAAATGGAATGATCATATAAAGTTGATCGTCGGTAAAGCAGATGCCAGACTGAGATTCATTGGAAGAATCGTGAGGAAATGCAATCCGAAAACAAAGGAAGTAGGTTACAGTACGCTTGTTCTCCCGTTGCTTGAATACTGCTCAGCAGTGTGGGATCCGTACCAGATACGGTTGATAGAAGAGAGAGAGAAGATCCAACGGAGAGCAGCGCGCTTCGTTACAGGATCATTTAGTAATCGCGAAAGCGTTACGGAGATGATAGATAAACTCCAGTGGAAGACTCTGCAGGAGAGACGCTCAGTAGCTCGGTACGGGCTTTTGTTAATGTTTCGAGAACATACCTTCACCGAAGAGTCAAGCAGTATATTACTCCCTCCTACGTATATCTCGCGAAGAGACCATGAGGATAAAATCAAAGAGATTAGAGCCCACACAGAAGCATACCGACAATCTTTTTTTCCACGAACAATAGGAGACTGGAATACTAGGGAGATCCGATAGAGGTACTCAGGGTACCCATCGCCACACACCGTCAGGTGGCTTGCGGAGTATGGATGTATATGTAGATGTAGAGGTGCACAAAATCATGCACAGGTAACACTTTTTCAATTATAGACGGCTACTGAGGCAGCATGGCTCAGTATTTCTGCAGTGGACATCCAATGAATGACTTGTTGCGTCCATGCCAGGTCGAGCTGCACTACGCCGGTCAAAGCTGGTCCGACACGATACAAGGAGGTATCCCATGACTTATGTCACTTCTGTGTTCATGACGCTTTGCAAACCAGCTAGAGGATTTTATTGAGCGGCTATCAGTGCTTGGTCTGTGGAGCGGCGTCTGCCCAGTGTCCAAGGCGTGTAGTGTGAAGTGTAGAGCGTAGAGCACCGGGCCTGCGGTAGCCCAGCCCTGGCCCTGATGGATAGGCCGCCCGCGGCGAGCGCTGAGCGGCAGAGCAATTACCTGCAGCTCGGCGATTGATTACTGCACAGGAATTCCAGCGGGAGAGGCCACAGGGCTGGCCGGTGTACAGGAAACTGTGCCTCGGGCTCCCGCCACCTAGAGCGTAGCAACTCGTATTGTACCACACACCAACTGCCGCCTAATGACACTACGCGTCCCAGATCACGAGAAGTAAGACCAAAGCTGGAAAAACCTCAGCTGCATTTCCTTTCCTCATACATACGAGGGTCACTCCAAAAGACATGCACACCATTTTCTTTAATCCATCTTTTATTCTACACGTTTGAAAATTTTACAGTGTGTAGATACATTCTTTAGGAACAATATTTTCATTTCGCCACATAAATTCTATCCCTCTCAACTACCTTTCGCCATCTTGGAAACAGCGCCTGTATACCCGCACGGTAAAATTCTGGACCAACCTATTGGAGCCACTGTTTGGAAGAGTGCACGAGGGAGTCTTCTTTTTCAAACCTTGTTCCACGAAGAGAGCCTTTCAGTTTCCGAAAGAGATTGTAACATTACAGGACATATTGGGACATATTGAAGTATTCGATACTGTAGACTTTTAGGGGATGTCGATACAGATATGCAAAATGTAAAGGGAAACTTTGGTGATGTTTAAATATTGTACTGTGTCAATATTAGGACATTTTGAACAGAAAGAACAAAAATAGAATTAATGTAAATATATATTAGTGTTAGTAACCTATTTTCATTCAATTTTGTAATTATATTTCATTTTGTAAAAGAAAGACTCGCTGTTTGCTGTGGCTCTGATTGGTTGTATAAATTATCAGTTTTGAGCTAAATTATTTCGTATAATATGGACAAGATACTTTTAAAAACTCACCAGCTAAAGAGAAAGTCTGTAAAAGAACGTTTAATGCACACTTCTGGAACTTTCTATGGAGAAATTCTATATTATGATCGCAAAAATACGAAAACTTGTGAAAACTGTTTCATAACTTAATTTAGAAAGACGATTTGTATCAAGAAATATTGCTAAAAAGATTTGTTTGCGTTTTGAAACACGATTTAAATCATTTTACATATAGATAGTTGTTCTAAATCACTCAAGAAATATCCAGAATCAAATGTCAAGATATTTCCGGAAACATCGGTACAAATCTGGTTTAGGTTATCCAGAAGCTGGTAGAAAAATGTTATAAAATCTATTTGGAAATTATGCTTGTAAGAATTTATATGTACTGATCCTTTTACTTACTTTAATCTGTACTAAAATTCTGTAATGTCTAATTTAGTTTTAAGTCGTGAATTGCTATCGTATTGTAAACAAAACATTGTCAAAGACTCTCATTGTTTGGAAAGATATTAATACACTTAGGAGTTGTCAGTTGCCAGTTCGGATATGCAGTGCGGTTAGCTCGGAGAGTCAGTTGTTGAGTCTGTGAAGTCTGTCAGTTCTGTTTGTAAATAAACGTCTGTAATGAAGAATTACTTGTTGTAGTCAATATGAACTCAAGACCTTTTGCACGAAGCAGATACCTCCTAATGCAACGTTTTAATTTGGTGTTGAGGAGCTGAAATGTTATAATTTGGTGCAGAAAGTCCTGGGACGTTATAATTTGGTTGAGGAAGCTGGGATGTTATAATTTGGTGGAGGAGCTGGGATGTTATAAGATGATAGTCACATGGAGCCAGGTCAGGACTGTAAGGCGGGTGTTTCGGTGTTGTCCATCCGAGTTTTGTGATCGCTTCCATGGTTTTTTGACTGACATGTGGCCGTGAATTCTTGTGCAACGGCAAAACATACTGCTTTTGCCGATGTGGTCGAACACGACTTAGTCGAGCTTGAAGTTTCTTCAGTGTCGTCATATATGCATCAGAATTTATGGTGGTTCCACTTGGCATTATGTCCACAAGCAAGGGTCCTTCGGAATCGAAAAACACCATACCCATAACTTTTCCAGCAGAAGGTGTGGTTTTGAATTTTTTTTCTAGGGTGAATTTGCATGATGCCACTCCTTGATTGCCTCTTCGTTTCTGGTGAAAATTTATGGAGCCATGTTTCATCACCTGTCACATTTCTTCCAAGAAATTCATCTCCACCATTCTCGTACTGTTCCAAAAGTTCGCTGCATTCCATTTTTCTTGTTTCTTTGTGAGCCACTGTCAACATCCTGGGATCCCACCTGGCACAAACCTTTTTTAACGACAACACTTCCAGTATTCTGTAAACACTTCCTTCCCCTATCCCAATGTAGTGTGACAATTCGTTCTCTGTGATGCGTCTGTGAGCAGTCACCAGTTCGTTAACTCTCTGCACATTGTCTGGAGTGTGTGCAGTACGAGGCCTGCCGCTGCGAGGACAATCCTCAATTTTGCCGTGCCCGCTTTCTTCACGTAACCTGCTTGCCCACCGACTAACTGTACTGCGATCGACAACAGGATCTTCATACACCTTTTTCAACCTCTTGTGGATATTTCCCACTGTCTCGTTTCACAGCACAGGAATTCTATGACAGCACGTTGCTTCTGACGAACGTGAAGTGTAGCAGCCACCTTGAAGACATGCTGTGGCGACGCCACTCACGGGAACACGTTGAACTAAGTTTGAAAACAAGCGGGAAGGATGTATCTACACACTGTAAAACTTTCACACATGCAGAGTGAAAAATTTATTTTTAAAAAAATTGCATTTCTTTTGGAGTGACACTCGTACATAAAGTTCTAGTTTCATTATTATCTCTATCCCTGGGCTATTCTAAGTAAATCACCAGTCAAAACGTTAGTCATTGTATTAAGAATGGACGTTCGGGGGAAACGCTGGTTCTCTGAGAGCGATCATGCAGCTACTTCCTTGTTCCTGTAGCATTACTAGTAACATACATGGCTAGTGGCAGACTGTATGTAACCATGACGCCCTACTTTGCACATGACAATAAAGGTGATTCAGCTGAACAGATTATGACGATATGTAAGTCCTGGTTTTTGGTATACACAGAATCAAGTAACAAACGTTTTATTGATCTGAAGATAATTCGTCAATGATGTGAAAATAGTTATCAAATAAATGAATTTTAGCGATTGATCTTGACTAAGGATTTCTCATTCACGTATATAAAAATTTTCTCTGTTTAATCTCTTTGTATATAGTAAGCGTCTCTCGAAATATCAAATAGAAGAATTTAATTAATTATAATTCTGTAAGTATAATATAAAATTCATGGAAAATTCCAAGCAATTTACCCCATATCTCAGCCTACACTCAGAATTTCAAAATTTACTTTTGAGACCACATTTACTGGGGTTTACAGAAATAATTGCACACAATTTCACAAATCTAACCTTCATAGATTCTGACAAAAAGATACATCCTTTTAAAAAAAAACATGATTTTCAGAAAATGCCGTTTAAAGTTCAACCTAACGGTTTTGCCTTGTCACCTTTTCAGAGGTGCACTCTGAAACTGCACTCAGGATCCTCTTTCCCCTGAAGACTTCTCTTCCTGTTTCTTGTTTTCTGCCTTCTTTCCGTTACCATATTCAAATGACTTTCCAGCTTCACAGAGGTGCTGTAATTGTAATTGCCTCAAGATGAGTGAAATTTCCTATCTTAAAACCCATTCTCTCCAACACCTTCATCCTCCCTATGTTCCGATTATTAAATACAAGAACTGCATCATACATTGCAATTCCGACAACTGTAGCACATGAAAATGTGGTTTTAGAGCATCGTTTTCATATGAATGAAGTTAGAGACTCATTTGGATTCTGGATTTTGATGTGAACTCCCGTTTTAGAAGTTCATGATCGGCCTGAAAATTAAGTGGGCTTGACAACACCCAGGATACAAACTGTAAGCCTCTCCTTGCTAATGTAGGCGTTATTATCCCTCTGAGCCTGTGGATATTTACATCAGATAATGTGGCAGAGATGAAGAATGGAATTTTCATCCGTATTTTTCAGGCACTTCGGATGCAATTTCATTTTTGAAACTTTGTGAACTTATTGTTCACGAATTCTACTAATAAATAAAAAATGAATCGAAAGTTGACATGTTAGGTCAATTTCATGAACGTCTTCCCTTAAAAGAGCGATACCTGTCTGTGTGGCATGAGGGCTACTATACAAGTTGCTAACGCTTGTAGTACCAACACCACACCTGAGAATACTACGCAACTACTTGAATGGATGTACCTGCCATGTCTGTGCTGCCGACAGAGTATCATCAAGTCATTCCATCGTGCAAGGATCGACACTTGCCCCATTCCTATATGCGTCGTATACAACAGACATCCTCACAACACCAGAGGTGAAGCAGGCCATACACGCTAACAGCAATGTTTTGTACTACTTCTTACAGAATGGTAAGGGTAGATGGGCAAAAGAGTGATGGAACAGCTTTTATCGTAAGGAAGTTGGACAGGAGCAGATATGATTATCGAACACATACATACAGTAAACAGAAGCTTTACTTAATTTACAGCTTTCTCCAAGCGTTGCGAAGAGACTTTGCAAAGGATCAGGCAACAATAAAGTCCAGCAAACTGAATAGTGTAGTGCAGTGTTAGGCTCCCGCCGCTGGTGCACTAGCGAACAGTCGAAGACTGCTACCGAGACTTGGTCGTGTAGCTGCTGCCAGCCATCCCACATCACGGCGACGGAGGGTGCCCAAAGTCAGACCTGCTGAAGGTGTGGTTCAGCAGGTGTGTATCATTGGACCCACCGGATCCTCACGCGGCCGCTATCGGCGTCTGTCGGAAACGTGCGTTTCCATTGCCAACTACGAGATGCCGGTGAGGGTGGTATGGGTCTATCATTTTACATACACAGTCTTGTGCACCAAAAGCCTTAATGCACAGATAGTGCAATGAAGAGTATAGACGACGATAAATCTTCTCGTCGGTGGCTGGACGAGACAATATGTCAGCTCGGTTTCAACTCAAACAAGACAAAGTCCATCATCATTACGAAGGGGATAATGTTAGCAGCTCTGCCACCCACCATTGTCAGCGGAACGGCCAAATGTTATCCCCCCAATACCGTGGCGTCTAATGAGGCATCAACACGTAGAAGTACGTGGCAGGGTCGTTGGACGACTCAGGGATCCTTATCCAGTTTTAAGCGCACCCTCTACGCTGCCCACCCACACCAGTCTTGTTATCTACGAGTGTCTCATATGACCACTCCTCCTGTATGTAGCAACTGCCTGGGGAAGGGCAGCCAACATCCGCATCCAATAGCTACAATAAATTCAGAATAGGGCTCTGCGAGTGGCTTTCCACCTCCCTCAGTACTAAAAAATGGTTCAAATGGCTCTAAGCACTACGGGATTTAACATCTGAGGTCATCAGTCCCCGAGACGTAGAGCTACTTAAACCTAACTAACCTAAGGACATTATACATAGCTATGCTCGAGGCAGGATTCGAACCTGCGATCGTAGCAGCAGACTGAAGCGCCTAGAACCGCTCGGCCACAGCAGCCGGCGCCTCGGAACTCTCCACCACGAGAACTGTGGCAGGTGGCTCATATTTCGCGACTGATAGAACGATATCCAGAAACTGGAAGGAAGGTCCACTAACAGACTGCTAGCACCGCAAATTTCGGGGTGGACAGAAACAGCCTGAAAAGCTTGTAAGAGTGTTGAAGAGTAAGCTGTGCTGAGGCATAGTTATTAAGAAACACTTCAGATACGTTGCGCCATTTCGGATTTCATTAGCATTGAAGTCTTTGCGCTCGCAAATTCAAGCACTTTCACGAGCTAATATGCGATAATCGGCAGACATATGTGAGTCCATGAGCAACCTTTTGCTCAAATGCTCCTTACCAGTTAAAATGTGCCTTTTTTGGAAGTGATAGATTTAAGTTTGGAAATCAAACGAAGAATACTTTTGGCGTCACTTTGTCTGGGCACAGTTTCTAATTATACATTATGGAACAGGCGACTATATTTGACAATTCCGACTCTAGGCTTTCAGTTACCGCGTAACATATTGAAGTTGCGTCAGAGTAAGTTCTCCTCTAGTCTCCAACTGGATGATAGTGTTAAGACCCCGCGACGCTCCGACAAGTGTGAAATCTGCCGTCTTCTGGCAAAGTCTGACTTCGCTAGAAGACAATGGGCAGTGCAAGTCCAAGAGTCGCGATATTTCAACGTTCTAGGCGCGCAGTTCGGAACCGTGCGACTGCTACGGTCGCAGGTTCGAATCCTGCCTCGGGCATGAATGTGTGTGATGTCCTTAGGTTAGTTAGGTTTAAGTAGTTTTAAGTTCTAGGGACTGATGACCACAGCAGTTGAGTCCCATAGTGCTCAGAGCCATTTGAACCATTTTTTTTTTTTTTTTGATATTTCAACACTGCTACCAGGCTGGACACCCGTCAGCTTTTCATCATTATTGATATATACCGGGAAAGTCTACATTCACAGATAAGTGATCCTTAATGGATTATGTTTCACTGAGTTTCTCTTTCTTCTCCGTTATTCCACTGTAGCTTGCCAAGCACACTAAAAGCGCTTACGCTTGGTTCATCTAGCCACCCCAACACGAAGAGCTTTTCAATCAGAAGCCCCACCAGCACAGCCTAAGTGCCGGTATTAAATAGGGAGAGGGGGATAGGGAATGAGGGTAAGGGAGAAGGAACTGGCAGGGGGACTCGCGTGCCTTTGGCGCACGTCCGTCCCGACACGCCAGTCCGTCAATCCTGCAGTGCTCTCGCAATCTGCCTGTCTGCCTGTCCTGTAATGAGCGAATTTCGCGCGTCTAGAGAGCCTCTCCTACCGGACAGTAATGATGCGAATTGCTGACTGAGGCGGCCAGTGGGGTAGTAAGGAACCGGAGTCGATGTTCTTCGAAAGTACCAGGTCTAGATCAGGCTAAGTGGCTGGTTCGAGAGCACGCTATTAAAAATCGTTTAGTACACACCACTCTTTTTGCCGCAGTGGAGCGCGTTGCAGCGAGATTCGCTTGAAGGACGTGAACGCAATTTTCTTGTACTTTTAGTTCTTTACAAAACACAGCCGGCTCGTACTTCGCGAAAATGACCAAATAATGTACGGGTAGGAGAACTGTAACTGTAGAAAGACTGAATATGGGCACGAGATAATGTTAGGCATTTCGGCGCTGAGGAAACGGAACTAATAAAAATGCTGAAGGCAAGAAACGCAGCCACTGTAGAAACAACGAAGAAATTTAAACGAACATAAAATCTTTGTTGGTGTTTAACGATGTCCACTGAGATAACAAAAGTCTTGTGATACCTCCTTTTATCGTGTCGGACCTCCTTTTGTCCGGCAAAGTGCAGTAACTCGACGTGTCGACATGGACTCAATAAGTCGTTGGGCGTCTCCTGCAGAAATATCCTCGACTATGTCCCATAAGTGTGGGGCGATCTAGGTGACCAAATCAGTTGCCAGAACTGTCCAGAATGTTCTTCAAACTTCTCACAATCAACTGTGGTCCGGTTCACAGCTGATCGGCCTCCACAAAAATTCCATCGTTGTTTGGGAACATGAAGTTCATGAATGGCTGCAAATTGTCTACGATTCACAGAATATAACCATTTCCAACAACGATCGATTCAGTTAAACCAGGGGTTCCAGTCCATTTCATGTAAACAAAGCCCACACCACTGTGGTACCACCACCAGCTTGCTCAGTGCCTTGTTGACAACTTGGGTCCATGGCTTCATGGGGTCTGCGCCACACCCCAACCCTACCATCAGCTCTTACCAACTGAAATCCGGGCTCATCTGACCAGACGATGGTTTTCCAGTCGTCTAGCGTCCAACCGATACGGTCACAAGCCCAGGATTGGCGCTACAGGTGATGTCGTTCTGTTAGCAAAGGCACTGTTCGCAGCTCGTGTTCTTGCGGTAGCGTTCTCGCTTCCCGCGCACGGGGTCCCGGGTTCGATTCCCAGCGGGGCCAGGGATTTTCCCTGCCTCGTGATGACTGGGTGTTGTGTGTGTTTTATCATCATTTCATCCCCATCGACACGCAAGTCGCCGAAGTGGCGTCAACTCGAAGGACTTGCACCAGGCGAACGGTCTACCCGACGGTAGGCCCTAGCCACACGGCATTTCCATTTCCAGCAAAGGCACTCGCCTTGGTTGTCTGCTGCCATAGCGCATTAACGCCAAATTTCGCCGCAGTGTGCTAAGGAATACGTTCGTCGTAAGTCCCACACTGATTTGTGCGGTTATTTTAACCAGTGTTGATTGTCAGTTAGCACTGATAGCTGTAGGCAACGTCACTGCTCTCACTCGTTAAGTGAAGGCCATCGGTCACTCCATTGTTCATGGTGAGAGGTATTTGGTATTCTCGGCACACTCTTGGCACGACTTCCGAAATGGAACGTCCCATGTGTCTAGCTCCAACTACTATTCCGCGTTCAAAGTCTGGAAATTCTCGTCGTGCAGCCACAATCATTTCGGAAACTTTTCACAAGAACCACCTGAGTACAAATGACAGCTTCAATTATGCACTGATCTTTTATTCCCTGTGTACGCGATACTACCGCTATATCGCTTACCCCTCGACTTTTTTTCACCTCCATGTATAGTGGTGTTGCAGAGAAGTACAGGAATATTGGAGAGAGATAAATTGAACTGTAAAAGCTGTACAATGGGAACTGTAAACACGTTTTTGTTAATGTAAGACGTATTATGCGAGGGCGAAATTAAGTAGAGTTTACTTGGCCACTGAGCGCATATATGCAGTTGAAAAGGGAAAGAAAAAGAAATCGAAAGTAGGTTGTTCATGCTGCAGAGAAATAGCCGTAGGTTTTAACAAAGAATCGTCTGCACAGTAAAATTAGAGGATATAGTTTTGCATCGTATGGGAGAAGGTTCTTCAGTGATCAAAAGGCTGTTACCTCATAAAATACACACTTTGAAGAGTACAATGCAGAGAGCAGTGTGCAAGCAGCAATTAGACCCCTGTCATAAACAAAATGTGCAAGTAGTGTGGCCAAATTATTTTGCACCCGGAATCGGGAATTCTGTTCCGTCTTTGCATTACCTAGCGTAGCACCGCAGTGCCGAAGTTCCAAAAGTTTATATTGCTTATAGTTGGTATCTGTTCATTCATGACTGTATTTTCAGGTGTCGTAATATTCAGACATGCAGTTGTAAAAATCCATACTCCACGTTCGCCTCATATCAACAGGAACCAGAAGGTTGGAATTGTAGATGATCAACTAAGAGGTTTCCATTTGATGTCATCCAGTGAGAATGTTGCATGTCACACTTTGATATTTCTAGTTTCAACATGTAATACACTAGCTCACTTCGTTACTAATGACTATAAGCACTGACAGACAGGCTCTCCTATTATTGGACTGGAAGTGGAGGCCATGTGACATATGTGATTCCTGGATCTTTTTCATAACGGCTCTAGTCGCCGCAGTACATGCATGTTGGAAGGAACATGGCATCGTACTTCTGAACAACACAGCCATGTTATTCCAGTGATGTCACGTGAAGTCGTTGGGGTACGAAACCCATTAAAAACTATAGCGCAGGAATGTCTATGGAGTGAACATAGCGAATTGGAATGTGGCCAACACGAAAGTGAATTAGTTATTTGATGCTGAAAGGTTTCTTCACTGACAAACCGACTCAGAAAAGTACATAATCAGAGTTATTATGATGGTTATTGGTATTCTATTTTATTTTAATAACTGCATACAATTGGCATATCTGTTTGGCATCGCAACCAGAAAGGAAGAGAGCTTCCAATTTCTCGTAGGGAGCTTTTCATTTCTCGCACGCAGTCTTGCTGTCATATTGATCGAAGATGTCACGGTAACTGTGTGTGTTAAGCCGTTCTCACACGGAACATGTTTTTCATTGCGAAGTGCAGCAGGCGTGGTATCCGTCGTGGTTACTACACGTCCTAAAGCGACATGCTACATCCTGGTTTGCGACAGCAGCCCTTTGCGGTGGCTGATGTCGGTTGCATCTGTCACGCTAATCACACGGTTTGTTTACGGAAATGTACACGAGTAAAATAATTGCGTTAACTCAGTTAGTGATCGGCGAAGAAGAGTGGAGGAAACCGCGAAGATTTTCGACACGTCTGTCCGTTGAACAGCGAATTGATGTTATGGGAGTAACGCTCTGAGGTATGCGTTAGTAGAGGTTATTCGTTAACTCAGTTGAATCTCCATCATATTTTCTGTTTAAAATTGAATGTGTCCTCAGTTAAAGTGTGGTTTCAACATGCATAATGTCCTTACTCTCGATGTTGTATCGACTACAATCACTCTGAAGTAAGATACTTCATCGTATAGGTTTCAACATCGAGATTCATTTCATAATTTCATTCGAATGGAACACAAGATTTTTTCGACGCTACTCATCATCATTGAAAAATATATGTGCCAGCAAGATACAGACATGAAGCACTCCATAAAACTACTTGTTGTGCACGGCTCTGTACATAATGGTAAGGAATGGTGGGATACAAAACTGTTTTCATAGGAAAGCTGTACAGGAGCAGAAATGATTAGCGAACGAGATAACACAGTAAACAGAAGATCTACTTAACTTGTATTTTCAACAACAATTAGAGTCCAGCTCAAACAATAACATCTATGATGAAGTTCACTGCACTAAGGGTGAACGATGGTGCTAAACCATGAGGCTCCTAGAGCAAGTAGGGTGAGCGACTGCCGCCGGCCATCCTATATTGCGGCGGCGGAGGGCGCTCAGAGACCAGACCCCCTGAAGGCATGGCTTAGTAAGCATGAATTACAGAAATGAAGTACTTGGATATATATCTTGTTGAAAAAGTTTTGAGTGAGAAAGGAGATAACGCATGTGTCAAGTAGTTGGGTTCTGATGACTCACACAATAGTAAGGAAAATAAAAAAAAAATATTTTATAAAAAATTTGTACATAAATTGTTACTTTAAAATGAAAAAAAATTGGGCTTAACTTTTTTTCTGTGGATAAGTTCTCCTGGTGATTGTATTTCTACATTCATAGATCAGTTATGTGATGAGAATGTGAACTATTTATTCAATTAAATGTAAACGGAATACACTTGTTTATGAGTATTACAAGTGACCGATTGGTATGTAAAGTTCATATTTGCGTTAGCTGATCTTAAAATATTCTTTATTTCAGTCCGTATCTCTATATTTCGCTTAATTATATCCCTTTGATTACAGGAGTTCTATCACCCTGTGAAATATTATCTGCTTCTGAATTAGAATTTTCTATATGTTTAATCGACTACAATGTCCGACCCCGGTAGCTGAGTGGTCAGCGCGCCGGACTGTAAATCCTAATGGCCTGGGTTCGATTCCTGCTGTGTCAGAGATTTTCTCCGCTCAGGGACTGGGTTTTGTGTTGTTCTAATCATCATCATTTTATCCCCATCGACACGCAAGTCGCTGAAGTGGCGTCAACTCGAAAGACTTGCACCAGGCGAGCGGTCTACCCGACGGGAGGCTCTCGCCACATGCCATTTCATTTGATCGACGAGAATCATCAGTTTGCCAAAAAATGTAATTATGTATTTTGTAAGGAATGTATTGATACATGTTTAACATATCACTCATCTTGTCCAATGTCTAGAAATGTGATTACAAGATACAATTCAAATTTTTAGTCAGGATGCTCATCTTGATGATACACAATTCAAATTTTTTTTATCTTCAGTGTGTACAATCACATCCACTACAAAACTGAATTTTTGGACGATCTCAATCTGATGAATGGTTACACCACTAATCAGTTCTCCTTGTGTACAATCGTCCAAAATGTTGAAATAATTCCCATAGCACACAATGTGTAAATTTTCTCTCATTCTGTGGTATAAATTTATCGAGTGAGGGTTATAATTAAGTCTCCTTGATTGTTCACAGTTTGGATGTATGCTTCTAATATTACTTAACTTTTTTCATAGATTTATTCTCTGTCTCATACCAACACAATAATTATATTCACAGTTATCATCAAATAATTCTAAATGAATGAAAGATGGTCTTCAATCTTCATTAGTTGTTTGAGGTACAACATGTGGAGTCACTTCTTCAATTATATTATTTCTTTGTGTAAACATTTTATAGCTTATCAAATCTTCCATGTGACTTTTGCATATAATTGTCCTCAAATTTATTCAGAGTACTTAAATGATTTCATTCTTTTTTTCTAAATGAACTATTAGACCTTCATGGATTTGCTTTGCACCAGCCTTTATTTTATAGTCAACATGTTTATGAATTGAAGGCAAAACTTCACTCGAAACCCATTTTTAAAGTAATTTAGCTTCCACTTTTTGTGATTTAAAAATTAACGAATATAAACCAGATTCATTGATAAAAACGTTTTTTGTGTTATAACATAGCATCCCAGAGACGCCTCTTACTTTTAGTAGACTTGATAACATAAAATAATCATCTTTATCAAGATCTAATAGGTTCTCTAGTGTTATTATATTCCAGCATCTCTTCAACATCCTTAGCTTTAAGCCATATCTTTACCATTTATCACAAATGCTTGCTTACCATTGCATGTATACTTGTTGTTGATGGGATCTATGAATTACGCCATTTTATATGAAACTTCTGATTAATATACTTTTTAACTTAAATAAATTTTATGTATGAGAAATAAGTTATTGCTGTTTGTTTGTATTGACAAATGTTTTGTATTGTTTATATATGTGTTTTTCCTAATGTTAATTATTTGCTTATTTCACATCTTTACTGAATTCTATTCAATGAATAAAAACAGGTAAACTATTTATAAAATTAAATGAGTTCAAATTACTAGTAGGTAGTATGTGGTGATGTGCTGTTTGAATATACAGTGTATAATATGTAATTTTAAAACTTAGCGACAAATGTAATCTAGCATATGTAAACGAAAAAATGCACAGCTTAGGTACTTATTGGTTGAGTATAAAAAGTAATACTACTTTGTAAATTCTCTAACTCGTCTTGCATTTCACTCAGTTTTGCTCCAGTTAGAAAATATCCACCTAAACACAAACAGTTTTCCATAATGCAAGTAATTATCATTTTTACTTTTTGACCTCTTTTGCAACGTGAGATCAAGCTTTGTCCTGCTGCAAAATCACTTTATCGTCCCTCTTGCTGTACTGCTGCCGTTTGTCTTTTAATGCTCTGCTCAAACGCATTAATTGCGTTCGCTAACGAGTATATGTGATTGTTTCACTTGCTTTTAACACCTCATCGTACATGACGCCAAGATGGTCCCGAAGAATGCACGCGTGATCTTGAAGCAGTGGATAATTGGTTTGGCCATCATCGTGGAAGCATGGTCGGGATATCTCCATGATTTTCTGCGTTTAGGGTTATCATAATGTACCCGTTTTTCTTCCCCAGTCACAATGCGATGCAGAAATCCCTTCTGTCTTTGACTGTGAAGCAACTGTTCACAAACACACAAACGCCCTTCAACATCTCTTGGTTTCAGCTCACACAGAACCCAAGTTCCTTTTTCTGAATCATGCCCATAGCCTTGAGACATTTTGAAATGCTTTGCTGTGTCACTTCCACTAATCATGCCAATTCTACTTCAGTTTGAAGCGAGTCTTCACTCAGCAATGCCTCCAATTTTATATCTTCGAAATCCATTCTCTGTTCGACCAGTACGCTACCATTCTCGTAGCGTTGAAATCACTCACGACTCGTTCTTTCACCAATACCGTCCTTACCATACGTACTTGAGTGCATTCGATGAGACTCAGCCCCTGTTTTCTTCATACTGAAACAAGACAGTAACACCTTCTGCAAATGACGATAATTAGGCTCATAAAATGACATTTTCAATCAAGAACAACTTTATGATGCAGACACAAAGAGACTAATGTTTGAATGAGGTTATGTTGACAGAAGACAAAGCTAACTACCAGATATCTGCAATTTGTTTCTTTCAACTGCTCCTTACCGTTGTCGCTACCTATCGGCAAAGGCCAGAAACAAAGTTGTACACCTTTTAGATATCTAAATAGACGATGTATATTCTGAAAATTTTAATTTCACTATCTATTGTGGTCCTGATAAAGCAATAAAGACATATCTGTATAAGAAGCAAAATAATTTGATGTAATTAACTGTATGTGGGCTCATCATATTTCTGCAAGAAGTGTAGCAAAACACATAACAACAAGAACAAACATAATTATGCAAAAGTAAAGAACTCAGAACTGATGAAAATAAGATATATTGTAAAAACTTCAATAGATACTGTTACAGTGAAGAATGCTTAAACAATCACCAAATTTATAAATGTGAAGAATGTAAGCTCATTTGGTTGGCATCTAATGGACATAAACGTGGTTTTGAAATATATAGAACTGTCAACTAATAGTGAAAATTTAAAATCATTGATGTCAGATGCAATACAGAATTCAAGAAGGTGGTTAAGTGAAAGAAAATTTGATGAAGATATTAAAATTAACAGGTGTCAAAAATTTAGTAAAAATGGATGCTAGTTTAATGGAGAATACCAAGATTAACATGTTTTCCACTCACAGTTACATAAGAAAATAGTTACAGGTAAACATTTGGAGTATTGTGAAGATGGATTTCCAATGGAAATTGCTTCTACCTGTACTGAAAGATACTTCTGGTTTAATTATGAAACTCAATAAGAAATCAGAGTACATATTCCAAATCTAATAATAATTCAATATTAAAGTTGACACTGTTTAAAAATTTAAGACAAACAATGATTTCTGTAGATGGATAACATCTAATGAACATCAGAATTACACTTTCACAGGTCATTATGCCATAGTTTATGATTAAGAACTCATTCTGAAATATTGTATTGAAAAATATAATAAAACTATACACAGGAACTAAAGGAACAATATTGGAGATAAGGTAGTTAAGTCAAAAAATTACAGATAGCATCAATTTTGTACAAGGACTCCTTAGTAGCTGCCCAAAAACATTCGATTTGAAAGTGTTACAGAAAAGTACATCCCACATATGATCAACGCACAAGAAAATAAAAATTATTTGGTGTCTGTTCATTATAATTATTTGTCAACACCATGAAACCAAGAGGTAGTGAAATATTTCTCAAATGTCATAGTCAAAAAGTTAAAGAAAACTAGTTAGTCAAGATGAGGAAACAAAATAATGAATATTGTAACTCCAATGTAGACATATTGAGAAGAGGTTATTTAGAACTGAAGAAACAATTTCTGGAACCACTTAATAATGATAGATTCTGTTATTTAACAATTGCTGGTGTATATATATATATATATATATATATATATATATATGAGGTGTGACTATAAAGTAATGAAACTGATGTGGAAAAAAATGTTGCTTACCGTTTTATTCAAGTTTAGTGTTGTCTCCTTCAAAGTAGTGGATGTGAATATTTGAATAATGGATAAGAAGGAAAAGTCTGTATGAAGCTCAATAATGAGTTTAAGATCATTTTGTGAGACAGATACGATAGATTAATTACTGATTGACATTTTCAATTTTTTGAAGATGTAAATGTTAAATTGAGATAGAAAGAAATGGAGAAACGTGGCAATAATAATAATAATAAATTTCATGATCTGGAATTTTAGTTTAAAGATTTTGTGTTGCAAATTATTATTCCACTGTGGTGATATTATCTTAGACATAATGGCGATTTTTAGTGATATCTCTGGTAAAGTGTACTCACAAAAAGTAGGCTCATGCAAATTTCCCAAGTGCACTCAGTGTGCCCACATACTACTGTAAACAATAAATAAACAGCCAGTGTATACCCACTGAGTGATAACTGCTCCACTTACAGCCTCCTTGCAGAAGGATGGCGACTGTCACAGAGTATTCTTCTCCACTTGCAACTGTGCTAATCAATGTGGCAATATTTGGGATGTTGACCCACGTTTTTAGGTGCTGCGACCAAGAAACTCTTCCTCCATCAGGTTCACCTTTTTCTTTCTAGGTTTCCTTGCATCAAGCTGTAATTCTGGCTACAGAAGATGTTTAACCATTACACTGGTTTCCAATATTTCACTATGGTTATGACTTCTGGATTTTTCCTAACACATTGAAGTACCTCATTAGTATAAGCATGTCCTAGGCATGTGATCTTTTGCCTGAGATTGTTTAATTTAGGAACATGCTTACAACATTTCCTGCTGAGTTCACGCCTTAAATTTCCCCACTTACAGGTTGGTCACATCTCTGTATCTTCAGCTGCACGAGTCAGTGAAGTATGCACAACCACATTTCAAATGCTATCAGCCTGATGTCCAATGATATTTTAACTGTCCAAGATACTACCCCTGAAAACTGTAATAACAGCACATAATACTTCACAGTTCGCCAAAGTGTGGTAAAATGAAGATGTAAAAGACATATGTGCGGTGCTACTGCTGTGGCTGCTGCTGCAAGTAGGCAAGCTATATAGGGTCTTTCCGTCTCTGATATGCAACTGAATGTAAACGACTTGCACTTTCACAAGCACCAAAATAGTCTGCTCTTCAACAGTGCAGTGATAGATGTACATCATGGCATCAGAAGATAATAATTCTGTATTGGGGTCATCTTCACTGACAACTGCTTCACGACTAAACCTCAAAGCGATACCTGCGTCTAGATGGTCATTTGCAGTGGAACGCACACCTTCTAGATGGACAAGACGTCTCAGGAATTTGATGACGAAGTTTATATTCATTTATTTCTTTATTTTGGATGCAGGCAACAATGGCCATTCATCTAGGAATAACTATAACAGTACGAAGTTAACAAAAATGACTCCAAGTTAAGGAAAATGACAGAGTAAGCTTAGCTTTAGTGATAAGCAATACATTAAGCAGATCACGTTATGTGCAAGCCTATTCTTGCACTGTTCTCATATGGACTATCTTATTCAAGAGAACTTGAGTCAGTATATACATGTATCAGTCTGTAGTTTTAAAATTACACAAAGGAAAAATAATTTGAATTTTCATGTACAAATATAAGCTTTTAACTTATAATATTATACAAGGAGAGTCACAATTCCACCAACAAACTTTCCGAGGTTCTTCACTTCAGGGATGGCTTCTAATTATTTTGGTGTAGGTTACCCACTGTCTCCAACATTTCGTTACAGAGTTATTGAATTTACTTTAGTTTTTTTGCCACAGTACATTTTGTACCTGTACGTCATTGAAAATAGTGCACAACAGCACAAATGTGCTCTGTGTATCATGTTTCGACTCTCTCCCGGTGCTCGATGTTAACAGCTCGTTAACAACTTTACCCTGTTGTCCTCTAATATATACTGAGCGCTGTTCGTTTCTCACTGGGGTTTTGTTCTCCAGCAGTGTTAGTTGAGAATTACGGCAGTACTATTGATTGATTTGCTGATGAAGAATTGATCTGTTCTCGCACTGACGCCAAACATGTCAACTACACACAGTTGTCTGTGAAAAATCAACACCTATGTTTTGTGTTGTACCTTTTGATGATCGCATATTACTGTCTTTTTCACTGTTATGGAGGTATTTTCTCAGAAATAGTTGGGGTGACACAGTGGATAAATCATAAATACGTTGTTGCTGTGTAACGAACCGTGGGAGATCGTGAGGCTCTTATACCAAAGTACTCGGAAGGTATCCCTAAACAACCTCTTGAAGTTTGTAGGTGGAGTTCTAGATCACCCCGTATATATACACACAAAGCTACATTATTCTAACTGTGCAATTGCCATAGGAGTGTTTGTTTAAAGTATTCTGCTATCAAACATGTAGGTTGGACGTTAATATTTCTTTGGTAAGTTGCTCGCTCATTCTGCTGTGATGTGCATACACAAATTCAGAGTCTGTGGTATTATTAACATGAGTTGTAGCGAACGAACCGTTGTTGAGGGTGGTCGGAAGTCGTAGGAAGCAGTGTGCGGTGGAGAGAAGTTGCGCGACATAAGAGGTCGCAGCGTGGCGTGATCGCGCTAGTAGCGGCGGAGGAGACTTTGGTAGTAATTGAGGATTTTTGATTGGCTTTTTGCTGCATATAGTTGTTGCTTGCTTGCGCACTGGAGGGATTTTGTCAGATTTTATTATGCATACATTGAAAGTAATATTCGTATTTTTGTAGTGGCCAAGACGTGATTATTGATTATAGACATTGTGGAATAATTAAAGTTGTTGCTAATCGTACAGCCGAACAGAAGGAAAGGTATGTGTAAAATTTGTCAATGTTTAAATCATCAATTTTGTGACTACAATAAATTAAAGTTTTTATTGGTTTCTTTCATTTCACACCGCTTAAAACTTGTTGACCAACCCCTCCTGACCATTCAGTTTCTAAATTAAAAAAATGGCAGTAGTTGTTTCAGTAGCTATGATCATGCATTGCAATCTGCATGGATCGCAGTATTTCGTTTGAATTATTTCAGCATGTTGCTGATTATGCAGTTGCAGCGGCAAGACGACGTAAGTTGCATGTTGCGAACAGAAGCATTGCAGTATAGTTATTAGGAGACGTTAGACAATATCTTTAAACTAGCGGCCCGATACCAAAGAACTGATTTCTTATGATTTGTAGGAAGAGCAATTCATGTCTTTTCTTTTTTTAAAATCAGAATGCTATTATTGTCAGACTTGGAACCTTACACATTTCCGTTTCTCATTCACTCAGGAAAAAGAATAATTACAAATACACATTGACGTTTAAATAAAATCTGACAGCTCTGAAATTGTACCCATTCACATCGAACTGACAGTGTAAGAAGGTGACCCCTTGCAACCAGTTTGCTGAACAGTGCTTCTTATGCTTCTTTGAGCTTAGTGCACGCTACTATTACATGATTCAGCTCTGCCACGTCAGTAAGATACTCATCGCAATGTCCAGAAAGTAGGATTTTTAATTAATGCAAATGTGTGGACATTTGTGTCCCAGCATCATACGAATGTTGGCCGTCAGATGACGTGTACTTAGTTTCACATAGCTGAACCATGATCGAGGAGAGATGTCCCGTTGCACGACACACAAGCCATTCACAGTTCTTCATGGTAAGTGGCCTTCTTGAGCTTAGGTTTGAAATCAGTGTAAGGGACTGGTGTCGGACGGAAGTAGTCCTTAGTAATGCTCCTCTTTGATAGATGGTCGGCTACTTCGTTAAGTACGATTTCATGATGTTCTTTTCTCCATAACAAGTAGTCATCTATATCATTTTTCTTTGTTTCTGTGATTGTGTCCTATATATCGAAAATATATGTTAGTCCGCTTACCGAGTTTTGGATTTTGTAACTTCTGAATAACCCTTGGGAGTCCGTAAGTAGCAATATGAGCTTAAACGTCTGTATACCATAATAAATGGTCTCTATTATGGCCAATATCACTGTTGCATAGGTAAAAGTTTAAGATCGTAGTGCAGTCACTTTATAGGTGCCATCAGAATGGTTGAAGAAGGGGTATCGGTCTCCGTCTTCTGTCTTATCTGTCTTAGGACCATCTGCTTATATACAAGCGTCCTCTGGCAACTCTTCAATAACTTGCTCTAGCTAGTAATTGATGTCCTTCCCATTTCTTAAATCGTGTGGCAGATAGAACACTAGGACTGAATTAAAGAATATATCAAATGGATACTGAAAGCAAGGTAATATGATACTCAAAGCAATCTTCTTCTGTAGGATTATTGGTAACAGATTTCGCCATTTCTCCTTGCTTATTACTAATAGAGGAGTTTGATTTGTGCCCCTTCTGTGAGGTGCTTGTGATAGTCCTCAGAATTTAGTCACTGCAGTTATGGAGTTACGATCATATATCAAAAAATGACTTTAGAGAAGTGCATCTGACAACATCTGTCTTCATATCTTTAGTGACATTTCGGAAGCTTCCGCTAACAGTGCATTGATGGGAGATGATACCTTACCACCAAGAGTTAGGTGGGTCACTCTGTAATGGAAAACATTGAGTTTCTGTAAAGCAGATTTCGGTGTATTGCTACATACAAAGTCGAAGACAGAGCGGATAAAGACGTTATAAGAGTCGAATGTATTGTTGGCTCCGATCCTCACGAGACTCTAGGAACTGTTCTTAATGTATTTGTACGTTTTCGATTTGTTTCTGTATCTACATGGTTACTCTGGTTACTCTGCAATTCATACTTAAGTGCCTGGCACAGGGTTCATCGAACCATTTTCATACTACTTCTCTACCATTCCGCTCTCGAATGGCGCGTGGGAAAAGGGAACACCCAAATGTTTCCGTTCGAGCTCTGATTCCTCTTATTTTAGTATGAAGATCATTTTTACCTACGTAGGCGGGTACCAACAAAATATTTTCGCATTCAGAAGAGAAATTTGGCGATTGAAATTGCGTAAATAGATCTTGACGCAAAGAAAACCGCCTTTGTTTCAGTGACTGCCACCCCAACTCGCGTATCATATCACTGACACTCTCACCCCTACTGCGCGATAACACGAAACGATCTGCCTTTGTTTGCACTTTTTCGATGTCCTCCGTCAATCCTAAATGGTAAGGATCCTACATTGCGCAGCAATATTTCTGTAGAGGACGGATAAGTGCAATGCAGGATGTCTCTTTAGCGGGTTTTTCGCATCTTCTGATTGTTCTGCCAACAAAACGCAGTCTTTGTTTCGCCTTCCCCACAGTATTATCTATGTGGTCTTTCCAATTTAAGTTGCGGAACGCCAGATATCACTTCTATTCTACTCGATGATTTACCATCTATCACTACGAACTGCGACTTCTTTGAGAGGAAATCAGGAATCCAGTCACACAACTGAGACGATACTCCATATGCATGCAATTTGATTAATAGTTGCTTGTGAGGAACGGTATCAAAAGCCTTCTGGAAATCTACTAATATGGAACCGATCTGAGGTCCCTTGTCGACAGCACTCATTACTTCATGGGAATAAAGAGCTAGCTGTGTTCCGAAATGACGATATTTTATGAATCCGTGTTGGTTATGTGTCAATAAGTCATTTTCTTCAAGGCCATTCATAATGTTCGAATACAGTAAACGCTCCAAAATCCTACTTCAAATTGAGACCAGTGATATGGGTCCGTAATTCAATGGGTTATTCCTGTTTCCTTTCTTGAATATTGGTGTGACCTGTGCTACTTTCCAGTCTTTAGGAACAGACATTTCGTCAAGTCGGCGGTTGTATATGATTGCTAAGAAAGGCACTATTTTGTCTGCATACTCTGAAAGGAACCTGGTTGTTATGCCACCTGGATCGGAAGACTTGCCTTTCTAAAGTGATTTAAGTTGTGTCGCAACACCTAAGAGATCTACTTCTATGTCACTCATGCTAACAGCTGTTCTGGTTTCGAATTCTGAAATATTTACTGCGTCTTCTTTCGTGAAGGAATTACGGAAAACTGTACTTATTAGGTTCTGTACTCGACGTGACGGTCCCATGTTAGTTTGTAATCAAAATAGGCTCCAAGTAGTTTAGCAAGTGACTTTATGGGAAATTTTTACGGGACAAGCCATATTCTGCTGACTGGTTGCAATGCTTAACAAGGGAAAGAACTTCAAGCAGACGGCGAACAGAATCTCGCGGATGATCTAATTATAGGTACAACGAGACCGCAGCGGACTTCTGTTCTCCAACGACGCAACCGACAACACGGGTAAAGTGCAAGCGGTGTGCTCTCAGATGACTCGCCGCGGACCAGGAAAAGGACAAAATGCAACAACAACCAAGTGCAAAATAGTATTTAAAATTTACGATACAAAACTGACTAATCAGAAGAAAGTAAAAAACAAAAATTGTTCTGCAGTTGGAATAATGCATAATTATTGTTTTGAGTGAAACTACATCGGAAATTGTAGTGGAAGAATGGAAAAAAATACTTTCACTCGTTGGTTGACGTTTTTAAAAAAAAAAAAAAAAAAACACAGAGTCAACAGTTTACGAGGTCTATAAGCTTTTGACGATGAAACCAAAGGCATGCTTGATCGGCGCAATAACGCTTCGCATTAGAACCATGTTTCACATCACATCTTTAAGTGGCCTCTCTTTGAGAAACATAGAAGAGCCTTTATGAAATATGTTAAAAGCTTGACTTGTCGAAGCCACGTTGCAGGCGACTGTGGTATACTTGCGTCGAAGTCAACCTAATGAGATTATGTGTCCATATTATACCAATTTAAATGTCCGTATGGAACCTGTCACTGCCTCTGCGGGAGAGAGTTCATGACTGTAATGGGACGACCTGTACATCAAAGTCGTCCAACCAAGAGACGGACAACAAAAACACAGTATCCTACAGCACCTCTGTAATAAAATATCGCCGCATCATGTCGTTTGCATAGAAGGGGGAAACGAAGTCGTATCACTTTATTTTGCGGCTGCACACAATAGAGAAAATGAAGGAGTTATCGAAAACGCGCCAGTGCTAGAGCAGCATAGGCGACAATAAGATGTGAAATGATAATTAAATGGACACCCTAGCTGCAAACAGGCGTTGATGTACTTCATTAGGGACATGTTGAAAATGTGTGCCTCGATCGGGACTCGAACCCGGGATCTCCTGCTTACATGGTAGACGCTCTATCCACCTGAGCGTTCCCACAAGAAGGTCAATGGCCGGGAAGCCATATTTTAACTATACATGACGATAGTATCTGTTCCCGAAGGAACAGTTACCGTAGATGACCGTGCAGCTTTGCTAGAAATGAAATGACAATTAAATGGACACCCTAGCTGCAAACAGGAGTTGATGTACTTCATTAGGGACACGTTGAAAATGTGTGCCCCGACCGGGACTCGAACCCAGGCTCTCCTGCTTACATGACAGACGCTCTATCGATCGGAGCCACCGAGGGCACAGAGCATAGCGCGACTGCAGGGACTTATCCCGTGCACGCTCCCCGTGAGACCCACATTCCCACGCACACTATGCCTGAACTCTTACGGGACTTGGTAGATTAATCTTGCCACGAGTAATGAGTATGATGGGCAAACATCTCTTAGGCGCACTACGAATGTAGTGGTGTGGACATGTTGGGAATGTGGGTCTCACGGGGAGCGTGCAAGGGATAAGTCCCTGCAGTCGCGGCATCCTCTGCCCTCGGTGGCTCAGATGGATAGAGCGTCTGCCATGTAAACAGGAGATCCCGGGTTCGAGTCCCGGTCGGGCCACACATTTTCAACGTGTCCCTAATGAAGTACATCAACGCCTGTTTGCAGCTAGGGTGTCCATTTAATTATCATTTCATTTCTAGCAAAGCTGCATGGTCATCTACGGTAACTGTTCTTTCGGGAACAGATACTGTCGTCATGTATAGACAATACGATGTATTGAAGTCCAGACAATCCATCATGTTGCCTGGATCTTGCGGTGAAGGTGATTGTGATCTACACTCAATCGTACTTTGAAAATATTAAGAACAGCAACTAGCAAGTCGACGAAAACGTCCGACTCTCCGAGACCTCGTACAGCTCATAGAGCAGAATATTACACTGCCATTGAACGAAATTACGCAGACAAAACTTTATTTGGCAGATGTCACTTTGTGTTGAATGACTGAAAGTGCGTTCAAATAATTAATGACTCACATGCAAACTGTGGTTGTGAAATACTGTATACAAGAACTATACCAATATACATTATGCGCAAAAAATGTTTATTTTGAAGTTCATGCACGTGACTAATGAATTTTATTTTTCTATTGATGATCCTTTGAAGCAATATATGAAATTTTAGAACACCAATATGATGATGATTATTGTAGGATTAAGATAAATAGCCAAATTTATTTCTACTTCATATCATCAGTTGAATAGCTCGAAAAAAAAGTTTTTTTTCTGATTTGTTAATCAAAATCATTCTGGAGTGCTTTTACTCGTTATTTGTACTATCGAAATGCATAAAATTCGGTAAATTGTCTCCAGAAATGCAATTAGACGAATTTTTAATTAAATTACCAGGAACAACATTCTCCATCATCTTCAGTAAAGCAAATATGTGCAAACTTCACTTCACTCCTTAGAAAACCGATTTCAGGTTGATAACGATTATGAAATGGACGTGAAGCAACAACACTATTTGTTACACCTGAGAGTAAATCTTCGTCTGTTATGGATTTAAAATTTTAGGGGTAGCTGACAATATATTCTTTTTCGCTCTTGCTTCACCCATATAATGAATACTCCGAGAACAATAAAAAGACCAGTTTCATAAAACAGCAACAGATAATGGATAAAAAAATACAAGTGAATATAATTTTTTTATCTTCAGTACCCCGCATAATTGTACACAAACCAACATTTTCCTACTGAACAGAATCAGTTTTTGCTTGTTGCCCTGGATTTGGAATACCTAATGTAACACTCAGAGCTTGATGATCAACAGCCTGATTTCGACCAATATTACTGATCAGAAATGGGACGTGGATTAACGATCCAGTGCAGTAACTGTTGCACCTGTTGCAAACGAACAACTGGAATCAATGCAACAGTAGTGTCTAAGACATAAGCGTATCGAGGTAAGATTTTAAGCTATACAGGAGACACAAAAACACATAAATGATATCTCTGCCCCTTACCAGCACTTGTAACTAAACGCTTACCTCATTACATAGTTTCTTTAGAGCCCCATTTGGATCGTCATACCATTTATACTGAATACCCCATGTGTACAGGTGTACAGCAAATAACTGCCAAAAAAAAGTTCAGATGCGTGTGAAATCTTTTGGGACTTAACTGCTAAGTTCATCAGTCCCTGAGCTTACATACTACTTTATCTAAATTATCCTAAGGACAAACACACACATCCATAGCTGAGGGAGGACTCGACATTCCGTAGGAAGCAGCCTCACAGTCCATGGCTGCAGCGTTATAGACCGCTCGGCTTCCCGCGTGGCCCCAAACAACAAACGTAAGTACTTAACCATTCGTCAACTACAAATGTTTCCGGCACGGCATTCACAGTCTTCTCCATGCTCTTCCACATCATAAAACCAGATTGTCCTTTATCAGCTTTACCTACACTTGCAGTGTTAGCATCACTGCCACTTCCAGAAGCAGCAGTTGATTTCTGATGTGTTTCCGTGGTATAAATATCGTCTGACACTCTAAGACTGGCAAATAAACAATCTAGTTCTACGTCTTCTTCCTGTGGGCACCAGTACCGTCTATGAAAAAATGGGCGATTTCTTGTCCAACTTGCCCAGTGGAGCACTGAACGATAGCGCTGGCAGCAGCTACGGCAGCACTGGCGACGATGTCTAAGCTTCCTGTGGTTCGTTGTCCTCCTAAAACCACTCTGCGTGAGGTCGAAAGTTTTCGTTCGCTTGTTCAACTACTGCTTGAATGGCACGAATACCCGCACCAGCGACACCTACTTCATCGACTTCATCAACAATAGCGTCAAATGCAACGTCACCAGTCCTTTTTTCTATTTCGACTTCAACTTCACGATGAGTCTGTCAACGACTGTTTGCTCTAAGTATATGACGCAAGGGAGCCATATGTCAACGCATACGGTTGTCAGTCCACGCACGCCGGCCGTAGTCGGCCCTTCGTTTTCTGTTACGCGCAACGTCAGTTGCTCAATCTCAGAGAGCAAACTACACTGAGGTGGCAAAAGCCATGGGATAGCGATATGCATATATACAGATGGCCGTAGCATCGCGTTCACAGTGTATTGGTGGAGCTATTTGTACTCATGTCATTCATGAGGAAAGATTTCCGACTTCTTTACTGCTGCACAATGAGAATTATCAGACTTTGAACGCAGAATGGTAGTCGAAGATAGACGCACGGGACATTCCATTTCAGAAATCGCTAGGAAAATTCAGAGTTCCGCGATATACAGCGTCATGAGTCTATTGAGGATTCCAGATTTCAGGCTCTCATCACGGATAATGCTGTGGCCCTTGACCCCCACTTAACGACCGAGAGCAGCGGCGTTTGCGTAGAGTTGTTAGTGTTAACAGACAAGCGACATTGCGTGAAATAACTGCAGAAATCAGTATGGGACGTACAACAAAGACCCCACGAAGCCACGGACCCAAGTCGTCAGCAAGGCACTGTGCAAGGTCCTGATGGCTGCATGATGGGAGGACTGTGTTTACATGGAATGGACTGGGTTCTCTGGATGTTTGGCTACTTGGGGACCATTTACATCCATTCGTGGACGTCATATTCCCAAAAAACGATAGAATTTTTATGGGTCACAATGCGCCATGTCACCGGGGCACAATTGTTCACGATTGGCTTGAAGAAAATTCGAGCGAATGATTTAACCAGCCACATCACCCGACATGAATCCCATTGAACGTTTATGGGGTATAATCGAGAGGCCAGTTCCCGCACAAAATCCTGCACCGGCAACGGTTCCTCAGTTATGGACGACTGTAGAGACAATATGGCTTAATATTTCCACTAGGGGCTTTCAATATGTTGATTCGATGCCACGTCGAGCTGATGCTCGCTATATTAAGAGCTAGGCCATGACTTCCGTCATCTCAGTGTAATGTACTCATGAAAACTCCATCCACTATTCCTGATTTACGAATGCTGGGATTTCCTTAAAGTGAATGATAAGACGTCCCCTTCAACCGCATTATGGGCGATTCCTTCCTTAATTTTTGTCCAACCGAATTAGTGTCTCGTATCTGATGAGATCGACGTTAATGGGACTGATGTAGTTTCCTTGTAATGAAGGGTAATGAAATTTACCGCTTGTATATCCTGCCTTCGAATTTTGGTATTTATTGTTGCGAATCTAAACGAATTGGTTAATGTGGTGTACATAATAACTGAGGGGAAATTAACAGTCTATGCCACAGTTAAGTTATTTAAATGTCAATGTTTTGAAAGTGTGTAGTGTCCTATATCCGACGCATTATTTCAGTGCGTCACCAGCACTGTAGCAATGTAATGAAGCTAGGTAGTTAATTATGCTGCAAGCCACAGGTGAAACGTCGGTAATCAAATCAAAGTTTCGAGATCGAATGTACATGGTGCTATGCGTGTCACAGTGACTTGCAGAATATAAATGTAAATGTATAACCTGTGGAACGCATTCAATATGAATAGCAGTCGACGTTATCAGATGATTGGATTCCCGACAATAGCTCATCACCATACAGCTGATTCATTGTTGTTTGTTCGCTGACGTGTCAGATCGAGGCTAATCAGAAGTATGCACCTCAAAATGTGTGTTACTCTCGTCGCAGAGGACGGGTGTGTAACTCTGGTACTGCTGTATAAGTGTGACGGCAACAGTAAGACAGTAAATTCTGACGTAACTGTTGACCCATCGTAAAGTGCACTTTAGCCAAAAGAAAGGTTTGAGCTGTATGTGCTTGAGTGAGTTGTCGGGATAAAGATACCAGCATTGTGCTAGGGAAAGGTGTCGGTGACATGCGACCACTTTCTGAGTGAAACGATGTAACACACTCTTTTATAGTAATGAAAAAAATTCACTAAGATTGAGCGTTACCACAGAAGCCTATACAAGTTTTAGTCTTTCCTACAGTCTCTTACAGTTTTTTTCCCTTCGCTCACCTTATAATGCGATATCTTTTCCATCCTTGGCAGCCTGGCTCACATTTACACTCTTCATTCGGTTTGTGAAGTTTGTTTGTTGTTGGTACATAATTTATAATCAAACCCGTGTATCGGGAGCCCTGTAGCCTACATCTCTCTGGTAAGTAGAGGAAAACTACTGGAGAAATTGAAAGGAATTCCAGGGATGGAGACCCACTAGTGAGAGCAATCCAGGCATGCCTTTAGCGAAATCTGATCTAAATAAACAACAATGATGAAATTTCAGAGAAAATTATACGGTTGCATGGAGTTCTCGAAGGAGACTCTCTGAGTGCGTACTGTTCGACATCCATACAACAGCTACGACAAACAGAATGCAGGAAGACTCAAAAGCAGAAATGACTCTCTATGCAAACAATATGGTGATAGGACCAGCAGTAAGAGGGGCTACAGAGAAGGCACAGAAACTTGGCCTGAGCAGTAAACCAAGAGAAGACAATTCTAATAACATTCACGAAGGAAAGAAAATTATCACACCAAACACAGCATTGCTCTGTAGAATGGACCGCCACAAATAGTAGGAAAATATAAATATATTCAGGAAAGAGCAGCAGTAACCATCAATCCTGACACACACACACACACACACACACACACACACACACACACACACACACAAAGATAAACATCCCCAGTTGAAATAAAAAGCAAAATAAATAAATAAAAATTAATTAACTAAAATAAAAAAAATATTGTCTCTCTCTCTTTTTCTCTCTCTTCCTAGAGGGAAAATATAAACACTCACAGAGCAATAGCAGATGCCTCCACCACTATCACAACAGATAAAAGACGAACTCATCCAACATTATCAAAACATAACACGTAAAATGCCGAGAGGACAGCGATACTTCCTAACACAGAAGAGTAAATGTGTGAAGTGCTGTGAAAGTGCCGTGTGCAAATACTCAACGCATACACGTAGAAGACGAAGAAGTATGGAATAAACAACAAAAAAACCGCGAGTGACGGAAACAATAAAAACTGTTTATAGTAATAAGTAAGGCACGCGAACTATTAACGGTCATAACAAACAAAATTATAGGAGAAAAAAACCATACTTTTACAGTGACCACTGAAGATGCTTTAAAATGAACTGAAACGCGTCTAGTCTTAATAGGTCTTTTATTACAGTTGCGAAACGGCAATTAACTTGTACAATATGGACAGCCTGTTGTACGCAGGACAACTAAGTACAACTCCGGGATGACATGTGTGTAATAATAAGACCACAAAATCGAAAGTTGGACCAAATAGTAATTTAAATCCACGAAATTTGAAGTCCAAAAAATCGTTTGTTTCCCAGCAGTAAAAGAATAACGAAAAACCATAACACAGTGACATATCTGGAAATCTAGTACAACGCAATTATTATATGTATAAAATAACATATATCACAGGTCTCTGAAAATGCTACATAAAGAATCGAAACGCTTACCGCACGAAACAGGCAGCCTATCATTTAGTTGTCTAGACGAACCACATCTCCAAGAACTATCGTTTGCGGAACAAACACGTCAAGGGATGAAAATCTGCAAGGAAAGAATTACAACATTGCTACGATGCAATTCAGACGAATCTGAAAAAGTGCTCTAGTTTGTTATCAGGAAAAATTTAAAATCGCAGTATTAATGAATGTAAGGACATTACTATTGGACTGACTTCACGGTGGGCAAATAGCCGTGAATGGTGGGCGCTATGTTCATCGAAAAGTTTCTCAATTTGAATACGCATTAGTCGGTTTTTTTTTTGTTGCAAAACCGCTAACAGACTTTCAATGTGTACTGTAGGCGTCTTTTCCCTTGCTTGTGTGCATGTGAATAGTCATGATATACAGTAGAAAACACCTTATACCCCTATCAGAAAACTGTTATATACACACAACCAAAGCAAAAAAGAAAACCATTTTAAATAAACAAGGGAACGTAACAAACGAAAATAATAGAAAAAAACAGTAGAGCAATAACATAACAGATTATCATTAGTAAACGCCAGACAAACCTTTGTGTCCTTCCTCGTGTTCCCTCTAAATGACCTCAAAACCAAAAATCCAATGCACTGAAAAGTTAGTGCACAAATCGTGTTACGAAAACACAGTATTCAGATTTTATCATCAGATCGTTTATGGTATCAGCACATGATTTAGCTTACGAAAAACGAATCGCGAAAAGTACAAAGCGGAAAGAACTCGAAGTGAATGTGTGCCAAGTTTTCTTAAGTGTAGTGGACGTGCGTCCTCTAACTTGCGACTACACTCCGAAATCCACCACACGGCGTGTTGCGAAAGGTACTTATGGAACCAAGATCTTTTCTCGTATTTCCTATTCCAGTAGCGAATAGGAGCGTGGGATAATGAATTTCGATAAACCACCGTCTGAATTCTGATTTTTCCTATTTTCACGCTATCTTAATTTCGCGAGACGTGTGCCGGTGTAAATATTATGTTATCTGGCTCTTCCTAAATCGTACGCTCACGAGATTCTGGCTGCAAATTTCTTCTTAAAGCACAACGTCTCTCTTGTAACGTCTGCCAGTCGAGTTTATTGGGGATCTCCGAATCGCTCTCGTGCTGACTAAAAGCTCCTGTTACGATAGGTGCATCTCATTCTTCGATCTTTTCCGTTTTTTTTCTGTTAATCCAACTTGATAACCAACAAACTGAAGAGCAATATTTAAGAATCGATCTCAAAAATGTTTTATATGCCACGTCTTTCGTGGATGAATTACACTTCCCTAAGATCCCCCCCCCCCCCCCCCCCCCCCATCCAGCGATAGCGCGGTTGAAGAGGGCACGTCGAACGCTGGCAACGTCACGGGCACGAGTGACGTCACAGCCGGCAGCTAGCGTATATAAGGGAGCACCAACAGCCCACTAGCAGTCATAACACTTGACAATGAAGGAGTGCTTGGCCGAAAGCTCGTGTACTTTCAAGCAATTAACGCGGTTGGAAACCCGAGAACATTTTATTTAAAAACTTTGAGGTTCGCCGATGACATTGTAATTCTGTAAGAGACAGCAAAGGACTTGAAAGAGCGGTTGGACGGAACGGACAGTGTCTTGAAAGGAGAATATGACATCAACAAAAGCAAAACGAGGACAATGGAATGTAGTCGAGTTAAGTCGGGTGATGCTGAGGGAATTAGATTAGGGGGGAATTAGCACCAGAAGAGGAGTTTGTGGCACAACTTGACTAGACGAAGGGACCGGTTGGTAGGAGATGTTCTAAGGCATCAAGGGATCACCAATTTAGTATTGGAGGGCAGCGTGGAGGGTAAAAATCGTAGAGGAAGACCAACAGATGAATACACTAAACAGATTCAGAAGGTTGTAGGCTGCAGTAGGTACTGGGAGGTGAAGAAGCTTGCACATGATAGAGTAGCATGTAGAGCTGCATCAAACCAGTCTCAGAACTGAAGACCACAACAACAACAACAACAACATGATTCTCCCAGTGAATTACAACAAGGCACCTGCTTTTCCTACAAAGTGCTGTATGTGATCATTCCAGTTTAGGTCGTTCCATTTGGTTATTCCTAGTAGTATTCAAAAGACACGGTTTCTAGTGATTTGTCACCAAAAGTTTAATTGAAGAGTAGTGAGTTGCTTCGCCTATTTACGCGCAATACGTGAATTCACTTGCGTTCAGCGCAAACTCCCAGTTCCTGCACCAACTGTCGATAATCTGCAGATCTTTCTGCATTACGGTACAGTCACCTGGCAATACATTCTTCCCATAGAGAATACCATCGTCCGAAAATAGCCACACGGAGATTAAAACGCTACCCATTAGGACTAGATCATTAATACAGGATGTCCCGGGAGGATTGGTCAGTTTTCAGGGATATGACGGGAACGATAATTTGATGCAACAATTTCTACATCTACATCTACATTTCGAATGGACATATGCTCTATTTCGAATGCCTTCCGCGACAGAATGCGTTGCATGTACATTGTTATTTATTTTCTGTGTTATTCAATTCTTTGTCAGTTTTTCACATGCACACATGTACAATAGTCAGTAAACCTTGCAGCATGCGTTTTACAAAGTATCGATTGAAATCCGTATTTGTAACTCATTCATTATGACCTACCACCGTGACCAGATGAGAGGCAATGCCGATTTTGGCAAGGTAGATGAAGAATAATTAGAGTTTTATTTGTACAAAGATCATGATGTGTGCCACTTAGACACTCTAAACAAAAGCAAAACTGTTCAAATGTGTGTGAAATCTTATGGGTCTTAACTGCTAAGGTCATCAGTCCCAAAGCTTACACACTACTTAACCTAAATCATCCTAAGGACAAACACACACACCCATCCTCGAGGGAGGACTCGAACTTCCGCCGGGACCAGCCGCACAGTCCATAACTGCAGCGCCTAAGACCGTTCGGCTAATCCCGCACGGCAACAAAACTGTATTCTCCGTAATAGATCCACTGAAAATGCCCTTAATATAAACGATATAAAGCGTCTGGAACGCAAATAAATATAATTATGTAGGAATAGAAAGGTGTTTTGAAGTTATAAAGCGAATGTTTATGTGTATTTCTGGGTAAACTGACCACACAGACAAAGTATACATTTACACCTACACACATACTCTGCAAGCTACAATACGGCGAAGATCGAATGGTACCTCGTACCACTATGAGTACTGTTCTACTCGCAAATGGAACAAACAACTGTCTATATGCCTTCGTGTGAACACTGATGCATTTGTCTTGCCTTCGAGGTCCTTAAGCAGCATGTATGTTGGCGGCAGTAATATCGATCTTCAGTCAGTCGCAAAGGCCCGCTGTCTACATTTCCTCAACAGTGTTTCGGGAATACGTCGGCTTCCTCCACGGATTCCCATTTGAATTCACGAAGCATCTCCGTACTCGCAAGTTGACCGAACCTACCGGCAACAAATCTAGCACGGCGCTGGGTAGCCGCGCGTTTTTGGGAACCTTGTCACGGCTTGTGTGGCTCCCCCCGTCGGAGGTTCGAGTCCTCCATCGGGCATAGATGTGTGTGTTGTCCTTTCCGTAAATTAGTGTAAGTTAGATTAAGTGGTTTGTAAGCTGAGAGACCGACGATCACAGCAGCTTGGTCCGTAGAACTTACCACAAATTTCCAACAAATCTAGTAACATGCCTTTGAATTGCATCAATGTCTTCCTTTAATACGACGTGATGACCACAGCAGCTTGGTCCATAGAACTTATCACAAATTTCCAACAAATCTAGTAACACGCCTTTGAATTGCATCAATGTCTTCCTTTAATACGACGTGATGGCCACAGCAGCTTGGTTCATAGAACTTACCACAAATTTCCAACAAATCTAGTAACACGCCTTTGAATTGCATCAATGTCTTCCTTTAATACGACGTGGTGGAGATCCCAAACACTAGAACAATACTCAGGAATGGGTCGCCAAGTGCTCTATACGAGGTGTTCTTTACAGACAAGCTAAATTTTCCCAGCCGGCAGGTGTAGCCGAGTGGTTCTAGGCGCCTCAGTCTGGAACCGCACTGCTGCTAAGGTCGCAGGTTCGGATCCTGCCTCGGGTATGGATGTGTGTGATGTCCTTAGGTTAGTTATATTTAAGTAGTTCTAAGTTCTAGAGAACTGATGGCCTCCGATGTTAAGTCCCATGGTGCTCAGGGCCATTTGAACAATTTTTTAAAACTTTTACCAGAATTCGCCCAATAAACTGAAGTCGAACATTCGCCTTCCCTACTTCCGGTCTTTACGTGCTGACTCCATTTCACATCGCTTTTCAACTTTACGCCTAGATATTTACCGACGAGACTGTATCAAGTAGCACACCTATAATACTGTGTTATAACATTGCAGGATTGTTCTCCTACTCATCTGGATTAACTTACACTTTTCTACATCCACAGCAGCCTGCCATTGATGGCACAAAACGGAAATTCTATGCAAGTCATCACGTATCTTCCATCAGTCACTAAAAACCCACACTGTCCCGTACACTTAGCGGCATCAGTGAACAGCTGTACATTGCTACACACCTTGTCCGTCATATCATTTATGTAAATAAAGATTAAGAACTGTCCTGTCACATTTTCCTGGCATTCCTGAGGATACCGCTGTCTCTGACGGAACACTCGCCGTCCAGGATAGTATATTGGATTCTGTTGCTTAACCCTAGAACACTAAATCGGGGAAAATGTTACATTGTTTCGAAACCAACGTAAATTTTACTACTCCATACGTTACTCAAAAGAAGTCATAATTTATAGTTTACGCTACAGGTAATTACAATTATAAGGTCTCCAGTGGTATGGCCCACAGCTCGCGGTGTAGTGGCTACCGTTGCTGCCTCTGGATGACGGGGTCCCGGGTTCGATTGCCAGCCGGGTTGGGGATTTTCTCTGCCTGGAGACTGGGTGTTTGTGTTGTCCTCATCATTTCATCATCGTTCGTGGCAGTGGCTAGATAGGACTGTGAAGAAAACTGGAATTTGTATGGGCGCTGATGACCGAGCGCCCCATACACCAAACATCATCATCATCGTCATCCAGTGGTATGTCATATAGAAAGTAAGTTCTAAATGTCCTTTTTTACTCGCGATACTGACAATACCAGACCGGTGGCAACGTAGTAATTTATTCTTATTTGTTTATTTATTTACGTCCTGAAATCGTTGAGGTGCATATATTATACCATAGCTATTGGACAAACTTTCATTGATTTAAACATTATTACGTCGAATGTTATTTTCCAGGGTAATTTTTATTACTTTTGTACAAGCGTATCTTACAACAGAGAAATTCTGTACATGGATATTTTACATAATTTCCTTTTGTTATGTGGGATATGTTTAAAATATAGTACAATGCACTACAATACAAAACACTTAATGCAATTTGGCATATTTGCGCTGTCATTTTTACAGTAATTGTATACACGTATTCTCCAGGAGAGAGCTTCTTGACATCAGCTGTGCAGTATATTCAGTTTATAAGATACTGTGATACTGAGTAAAAACAATTTTTTAGAAGATATAGAGTTACAGATTTTTTAAAGCTGTTTGTTTTGTTAATGGCGTTTAACTGACTTGGCAGCCTATTAAAGAATTGTGATCCTATATGATATACACCTTTGTCTCGAATGAGAAACAGCCCACAGTTGCACTAATTATGTTCATTCTAAACCTTGACCATGGTTAATAATATAGCCTTCTTCATCAGTCATAAGATTTTAGAAATGAAAAACGTCTTAGCCCAGCGGTTGCGTCAAGATCAATAAAATAAAATAACTTCAACAGACATAAGCCTGTTTCGATCTGTTATTAAGTTTTTCATTTTTAAAAGCTTATGACTTCTGAACAAGGCTATATTATTATAGCAAAAACCATGGTCAAGGTTTAGAATGAACATAATTAGTGCAACTGTAGGCTGTTTTTCATTCGAGACTTTTTCGTAACGGTTGCTGTTGTTACTGCCACGATAAAAATAATGCTATGCACCTTTGTTATACAGAATTGGATAACAACGATTTCTGTATATGTCACTACTTGTCCTCGTACGGTATTCATGTCTAGTTTTATTTTGAATAAATACGTTTACATTTTTTAGCATGCTCTTTTTTGCATGCATGACATCCTCGAGTAATAGATACAGGGATAGGGATAGGGATAGGGATAGGATCCTAAGGCCTTGAAGTAACGGTTTATGTGATTTTTCGCTGTTTGCATTTTTCAGGCGCTACAGTCTGGACCCGCGCGACCGCTACGGCCGCAGGTTCAAATCCTGCCTCGTGCATGGATGTGTGTGATGTCCTTAGGTTAGTTAGGTTTAAGTAGTTCTAAATTGTAGGGCACTGATGACCTCAGCAGTTAAGTCCCATAGTGCTCAGAGCCATTTGAACCATTTTTGCATTAAAAAAATGGCTCTAAGCACTATGGGACTTAACATCTGAGGTCATCAGTCCCCTACAATTTAGAACTACTTAAACCTAACTAATCTAAGGACATGACACACATCCATGCCCAAGGCGAACCTGCGACCGTGGCGGTCGGGCCATTCCAGAGTGAAGCGCCTAGAACCGCTCGGCCACAACGGCCGGCTTTGCATTTTTCATTATCGTGACTATCGGAACGTAGAGTTGATAACATCTGTTTTACTGCTGTATTGTTATGAGGTGTGGTCCGCATCGCCTACTAATGTTCGTTTTCGGCCTTAAATGTTACCTGCCACGGCCTTCGCGACGAAAGTTGGCAGTGAGGATCGCCTAGCCACAAGCCGGCACCATTAGACGTGTGGCTCGCGCCGCGCAGCTGCCGGCCGTGGGCGGAGCCACGTGTAAACAGAGCGCAGCGGCCGCGTGTGGCGCACGTGCGCTCGCAGCCCGTGCAGTGTAAACACTGGCCGACCGGCGCCGAGAACACAGAGACGTGGCGCTGTCCTGTCTCTGCTGCACGCTGCTCGCATGTTGGCAGGCTGGCACAGCACACCCATCTCCTACCTATGAGGAGTACCATTAGACTAGCGACTAAACTTATTTCTTTTTTTTTTTTTCGATGTACATTACAACATCGCTAATCGGACCTAGGATGGTCCGATTCCCCGCTTAGTCCGCCCATCCCACGAGCGATGCCTATTTAAGTACATAAGTCGCTGCTACAAACTCGTTGATGACTCATCCTCTACGATATGGATCAGTAGACACTTGACCCAGAATGAGATTTTCACTCTGCAGCGGAGTGTGCGCTGATATGAAACTTCCTGGCAGATTAAAACTGTGTGCCCGACCGAGACTCGAACTCGGGACCTTTGCCTTTCGCGGGCAAGTGCTCTACCAACTGAGCTACCGAAGCACGACTCACGTTCGGTACTCACAGCTTTACTTCTGCCAGTATCCGTCTCCTACCTTCCAAACTTTACAGAAGCTCTTCTGCGAACCTTGCAGAACTAGCACTCCTGAAAGACTGTGGCTAAGCCATGTCTCCGCAATATCCTTTCTTTCAGGAGTGCTAGTTCTGCAAGGTTCGCAGAAGAGCTTCTGTAAAGTTTGCAAGGTAGGAGACGGATACTGGCAGAAGTAAAGCTGTGAGTACCGAACGTGAGTCGTGCTTCGGTAGCTCAGTTGGTAGAGCACTTGCCCGCGAAAGGCAAAGGTCCCGAGTTCGAGTCTCGGTCGGGCACACAGTTTTAATCTGACAGGAAGTTTCAGACACTTGACCGTTGCTAGGAGCGGTACTTCCGTCAATTTTAGTGTGAAATAACTTGGTCGGTTGATTTGGGGGACGGGACCAAACAGAGAGGTCATCGGTTCCAAGGATGTGCAAGGAAGTCGGCAGCACACTTTCAAAGGAACTATCCCGGCATTTGCCCGAAACAATTTAGGGAAATCATGGAAAATCTAAATCAAATTGGAAGTGTGCGGATTTGAGCCGTCGTCCTCCCGAATGGGAGCCCAGTGTGCTTATCGCTGCACCACCTGACTCGGTCTGATATAACTTGTTTCTAATTCGATCAAAAAGTATTACTGCGCGAGCATTTCTTTTATAAATTGGTGACAGAGTTCATTGTACATATTAAAGTGTGTGGAGGAAGAGGTAGAATTGCGGAATAGGGGTAGTAATATGAAATACTACGGTTTCTCGCCTTGTAAGCGCTGTTCTTTCGTGAGCTGTTTAAAAACTATGTTCACCAACTGTAAACTGCTTTGGGATGGAGTCATATTACAGTTGGCAACCATTGCAAGTGAGCCAAGCTGTTTTAACGAAATCATTCGTAGGAGTAATTGTCGGAGGTTGGTGGTTTTCAGTTTCATTCTTGTCGTAATACATACATTATTAATGTATTTTGTAGACAGACGTTTAGCTAATACATTAAGTCTTAAAATGGCATGTTTCTTCCCTATTTAAATTTAATTTTCGATTTTATTTGCTTTTTGGAATTTCAAGATGGCTGTGTCACTAAGCCGGCCGGAGTGTCCGTGCGGTTCTAGGCGCTACAGTCTGGAACCGGGCGACCACTAGGGTCGCAGGTTCGAATCCTGCCTCGGGCATGGATGTGTGTGATGTCTTTAGGTTATTTAAGTTTAATTAGTTCTAAGTTCGTGTCACTAATGTGGAATACTAGTGTTCCATATTTGTACCTTAGTATTCCATAACTTTATCTTGTTACTCTTCCATTTGGTCCGTGTTTGTATAGAAAAACAACAATATCAGAAACGGTGTCCGCCTTGATGCAAAACACCTTGTTATTTGTTTACTTGTTTATTTTCCCAAATTAGTTTCTTCGACAAACATCACCGTCATCAGTAGGTTTATTTAATCGAAAACATGCAGAAAATAGCATAGTTATACAAACACAGTGACACATTATAACATTTTCACTATTCGTGTTTTTAAATATAGTTTTCTATGGATACTTTCATACTACCTTGTATATTGTATGTTATTGTATGTTTTTGAGAATTATTGTCTCTGTTTGCGACATATTTTCTGTGCTTTTTTCTGTTGCCGTTTTTTCCCATCGAACATCATGTCATCTGCAACTGCGGCGGCTGTTAGTAAACAAAATACTGAAAGATGAACTTCATATGTCAGCAATATACGCTTGGGGATGCGGTAGTTTTGTGGAATCCAGTTATTTGGTGTGTACTTGGCTGTTACTTAGTTATGCGTGTACTCACGTTCGTTGGATGGTATGTAGCTCATTCTATACACAGAAAAATCAAACTTTCGCACTTTGTTTATGATCAAGAATATATGATCAAGAATATATTGCTGACATACGAAGTTCGTCTTTTGATATTTTGTTTACTAACAGCCGCTCACACAATTGCAGATGACATGATGCTCGGTGAGAAACAACATCAACAGAAAAAACGCAGCAAATATATTGCAAACAGCGACAATAATTCTCAAAAACACGCTATAACATACAATAAATAAGGTAGTATGAAAGTATCCATAGAAAACTATATTTTAAAAAAAAACGCATAGTAAAGATGTGTCACTGTGTTTGTATAACTATGCTATTTTCGGCATGTCTTAGATTTAAAAAAAAAACACTGATGATGGTGTATTTGTCGCCGAAACTAGTTTGGGAAAATAAACAAGTAAACACATAAAAAGGTGTTCTACATCAAGGCGGACTCAATTCCTGACATTGTTGTTAGTATTACTTATTTGTACCGTACTTTCACAACCTGTTTTACTTCTAGGAATTGCTTCAGTAATGACTTCAAGAGCTTTAAAGCTGTGGGACGAGTCTGCGATGAAAATAGCAAGTAAAAATGTTAGAGAAAAGGAAAATGCGCCACTCCAGAAATCTGTATGTTATAAATCTCGCGTGCAAAACCATATCAACAACTTGTGTCTGCCTCCTCATGGCTCCCAAAAGATGCAACCGCTCGAAAGAACTTTCATGAGATCTTTTGGAAGCCTCTTATTCTGAGCAGGTACGCATATGGATGAGGGGAAATGCACGTCCAGAAACAAATATGGGCATCGCCGAACTGAATGCGAAGGCGTACCTCAAATGCCAGACAGGAGAGATAGCAAAATGGTTCAAATGGATCTGAGCACTATGGGACTTAACATCTGAGGTCATCAGTCCCCTAGAACTTAGAACTACTTAAACCTAACTTACCTAAGGACATCACACATACCCATGCCCGAGGCAGGATTCGAACCTGCGACTGTAGCAGTCTCGCGGTTTCAGACTGAAGGTCCTAGGACCTCTCAGTCACACCGGCCGGCTGGGAGATAGCAGTCAATGGGTTTAGGGTGGTAGAAATATACGCATTAAACTCTCATGTTTTCGCGGAAGCATATTTCATTGCCAGCAATGAAGGAATAATTGAGAATTTACCCAATGACGCAGTCAATGAACCATCTGTCGGAGCAGTGCCTTCTAAAAGTGGAAAGGCTAACGATAGAGTCGAGGGAGGAACATCTGCCGCCACATCTGAAATTACACCTTCGCAAATCTCATCCGTTGCACAAATAAAAAAAGAGGCCAGGCAGGAGGGGAAGAAAAGCAGATCCTTCAGCAGTCGTAACCCTGTCTTCACACAACGGACCTCTTGAAGTATCGACGACAGCAAAAAACAAACCGGAGACAGAGACGTAAAGACCACCGAAACCTAGGAACCAAGAATCATCTGATTCTGAGGATGATGTTTTTAGTGTGAGTGATGATTCGTACACACTCAGTAGCGTTCTGGACAACAGTGTACCCACTTATGAAGATGGCAATTATCTATTTTGCTCAGGTAAATTTTCGCGGGATGAACCAGGGGAAGAATGGGTAATGTGTCTAATGTGTGAAATGTGGGCGCACACTGAATGTGCAGGTTACGGTAAAAGACGATATGTGTGCGATTTCTGCAAGTGAAATTACTTGGAGTAAGGAATTTAATAACTAAAAATGGTATATTTCGTGTGTCTTTCTATTGTGTTATTATGTTTTACAGTGTTTTCTTTGACAATGAATTATTAGATTTTCCATTATTTGTTTTAACTTTAATGAATTTGAGACGAATGCACTATTCCATATTTCTAATCTGTAATCTGGTGTCAGAAATTTCAAACATTGTGTTAAGCCTAATTTAGAAATATTCCTAACGTAGTATGTATTCGAAAATATAGGAAAAAATGAACTATATACAAAAGGATATGCTTTAGGTATTTTGTTTCCTTAATGAGAAAAACTGATAAATTTATGAATGAAAAACAAATGGTATTCCATATTTGTAGCTCTCCCTCTAAAACTAAATATGACCCCAATTAAACATAAACATCTGACGCTGTCTTTACAACGGGACGTTGAGCCCAGTGAGGTAAGTGAGTGGATCAGTATAGCTGACGTTGACTGATCAAGAGAAGCAGAACTAACTGACGACAAAATCACTAGCGCTGCAACTCGAACAACCGATGAGAACAAGGAAGATGATGACGACAACGAAGACAATGAACCTGCTGCTCGACTGTCACATACAGACGCTAAAAATACATTTGATATAACCCTTCTCTACCTCCACCATTTTTGTGGATTAGGAAATGGCGTAACGTCGCGGCAAACTCATGGCTGCCGTTTGCTAAGCAACAGAACATTACAGACGGTTTTCGTCCTGCTTAAGAATAAGATATTGCTTACCGTCTGATTTCTCTTGTTTTAAACAGTTAAGTGGAACAATTAAGTGGAAGTTATTTGCGTGTCAGTGCAGTACTGTAATAAGATATGCAGAGACGTTAAACTTTTACTCGTAGGAACAATATTTTACCGTAACACATAAACGTATTTTACAGTACAGGCAGTACTGTACATTGTACTTTCATGTGTCAACATTTTTTTCCGTTTTGTTTGTGTCGTAACTTGGAACAATATTTCAGACAGTGTTATATGTTGATAATTAAAGTTATGCTCTACTGTATTGTGATTTTATGGGTCAACAAAAGCGTGGTCTAGACGCCTTGCCATGGTTCGTGCGTCTGCCCCCGTCGGAGGTTCGATTCCTCCCTCGGTCATGGGTGTGTGTTGTCCTTAGCGTAAGTTAAAGTTGGATTAAGTAGTGTGTAAGCCTAGGGACCGATTACCTCAGCAGTTTGATCCCATAGGAACTTCCCATCACCACCACCACCTCCACCACCACCACCACCACCAAAACCTAGATTTGCTTAATAAAAAACCTGAAAGGAAAGATAATGCGACCTTTTTGCGTTTCGACCGTGGTTCCAGCCTCGTAGGGGACAGATTAGCAAGGTTCTATTGTCAATGGATTAATCTTGCGATTTTTAGTGTTATGAATCTTAGCACATTGCCTGAAAATTATAACACGCTAAAAAAAAAGAAAAGAAAAACTGTCTCTCGTTGTTAAATCTCAAATCTTTTGCAATCTGCAATGTGCTCTCCGCACTTGCAAGGGGACCATAGCGTCTGTCAATCACGCATTCTGATGAACCTTAGGTATATTATACAGAGAGCTGTCCTGAGTGACTGTCTAGCGTGCGATGGCCCCTAGTTACAGAGAAAATCTATGTTGAAGTTCTATCTGCAATCCCTATACCTGTAACTTTAGCCATCTTTCGAGCAAGTGAGGGTAGCACAATGGCTAGGGTTCGAAACATACCTGTGCACATTTTTTTTTCATTTTAATTGTACAGAATGATGTTAAATAGTATATGCCATGTCTGTGAGGGTGAGAGGACAACAAGAGGAAAAGGCAAGTCTAGGAGAAGCAGGAAGCGGAAGTTGGTCAAATATTTGGAATTTGAACTATGACCCACGGGAGTGTTACAAATTTGAAGAAAGTGTGTTGTAATGATTGATTTATTAATGAAACTGCTATTGCAGAAATGACTATTTTTGAATAATTCTGCATGGCGTACACTATTTAATTATATTCTGTATGATGATATTGGGGGAAAAGAAAAGCATAAAGACGTGATTCGAACCTGTACCACCCAGTATACTAACGGTGAACCTTAGCCGCTGCTCTTACGCTTGCTTGCTTGAAACAGGGCTAAAAATACAGGTATATGGGATTACGCATAAAACTTTAACATCCATTTGCTCGGAAAGTAGGGGCCGTCGTAAGAAAAGCCGCCAACCACGTACTCAGGACAGGTCTTTCAGTGTGCAACACAGCTGACACTCATCAATATCAGTGAGTAACAGGACTGGTGATCCCTTTGTTAGTTTTTGCTTCCTGGATGAGGTTGCAAAATTAATATTATTAAATCAGTTGATCTTGAAGTAATGTAGATAATATTGTTTTTTTTTTATCCACTATGGATCTACTATGCAAAGTCGGAAAGAAGACGCGATCTTGCTTCTCACTTGCAGCCATTCGCTATGACGCTACAAGAACAAGAAGGCGGATTTCCTTTTTTTTCATTTTCTCCTTTTGTCAGTAATCTGTGAAAATGGATTAGCAGTAAGGATATGTCTGCTCAAGTGGCACCAGCGTAGAAGATAAGAAGACGCCCGCCACAGCTCCACGAGCCGTCCTGAATGCCGACTCCTGCAGCGGCCATAGAACTCACACAATAGGCCATCGGGCACCACCAACGGCAACAAGCGAGGAGAGTGAGATCACTCCAGTGATAGCCTGACGTCACGAAAATATTCATGCAACGTTATCGCACAAGTGGGAGAAACCTAACCCCCACTTGGGCAGCTATGTGTTTTGTTTTTGTTCTCAGCAAGCATGAGAAGACAGCAAAACGTCAACAAGCAATGTGGAGACACAGCGTTAAGGCTTAAAGTCCACAACAGCCCAAGGTTTAACCCAGGTTTGTGGTACGGCTACGGCTTGGGCTGAGACGGTCCTTCTGGAGAGCTGGAATAGCGCAGACGTTATGTATGGGGTGACAATTACTGGACAATATGAAATAAAATGGTCACAACTTCTGAACGATTTTCGTGAGGACGTACTAACTGCACGGGTGGACGCAGGGAATGATGGGAATTAGTATGCGCCGCATGGTTTGGTTTAGCGATGAAGCCCACTGTCATTTGGATGGGTTCATCAAAAAGGAAAACTGGCTCATTTGAGGGACTGAGAAACCGAATTTCGTCATCGAGAAGTCTCTTCACCGTCAGCGGGTGACTGTGTGGTGTGTAACGACCAATCACGGAATAATCGATGCGATTATTCCGATAATCGACCTCATCGAACCAGGGGAGCGTTTGATGTCCTGGAGGGGCACTTTGGGGACCGCATTCTGGCTCTGGGGTACCCAGAGGCCACTGGCGTGGGCCTCGATTGGCAGCAATATTCTCCGGATCTGAACAAGTGCAACTACTTTTTGTGGGGCTGTGCTAAAGACAAGATGTACGGCAATGACCCCAAAACCATTTCTGAGCTGAAGGCAGCCATTCAGGAGATCATCGACAGCATTGATGTTCCGACACTTCAGCAGGTCATGCAGAATTCCGCTATTCATCTGCGCCACATCATCGTCAATAATGGCAGGCATATAGAAGATGTCATAACCTAAATCCGAATATCTGTAGTGACGTTTACACGTTGAATAAAGTGTGTGCACGCCGTAGTTTGTAACTAGTTTACGCTTTTTTCATATACCTCAATAATTGTCTAATATGAGCAGCTAAGACGCGACATGAAGCATTCGGAATTCTCCTTTGTATGAGCTGGGGGACTTGAGAAGTTCTCCCGATTTGGTGGCAAAAAACGTAAAAGATTTCTGAAGGAAAGGTCGTGAGGACTCAGAATTTTTCTGTGGGTTGTCGGATGTTCGGATTTGTAATAGTTCTCGCATGTTGCACAGAGCTGAAATTTTAATATTTTAGCGACTATTTCGACTTGTAATTATTTCTCGCAGGTTATCCAGTGTTTGAACTCAAGCGGTTGGACTTTGAATAATTTTTGGTACATTTCCCAAGTTGCTGAATCACAGTAACGCGGTGCGCTGCTCTGGTCTACAAATTCCAGAAGCATTAGTTTTGTTGTGGTCATGCCTTAACAACAAAAATGAAATCAATGAAATATTTGCATTTTGAACCAAAACTCAAGTGAGTTGAGACCATATTTGAACTTTCATACCACATATTGAAATCATGCCTGCATTTTTGTGTAACTTATTGATAAGATCTTCCGAAGAATAACAGCTTATTGTGACATGCCTTGATTGCCCCTAGATGAACCAACTGACTTAAACGGAATCACGTATCCGGAAACCCATTCGACACTTGTGTACAGTCGCAACTATCATAAGAAAATGGCAGAAGACTTGGCCAAAATTGCCATTTGGTGTAGTGAATGACAGTGGACAATTCTTGGAATTGTTCCTAGAATAAGTTCATAACCGATTGCTTCCCCCTTTCACTCCCATTCAATTGTAACTTCTCTAAGAACTAGTACGGTATTAAACGTTATGTCTAAATTGTAACATAATTTTTAAAACGTGTAGACTCTAGCGTGCCAACTACTTACTAGGGAAGCGAAAATATTAATATGTTAAGCTCACCAGACAAAACGTTAGTTACCTCATTAAAAGAACACATAGGTCAGTTTGGAGCGCCGTAGCTAGTGTAGGTGTTACCACCCGGTCATGTCACGGCAATGAGGTAGAGTATATGTACCAGTCTGCAATTTGGAATCACGGCATAAAGATGAGTCGACATTAGACGCGACAGAATGGCAGAATTGTGGTGGTAAGTTCCTATGGGACCAAACTGCAAAGGTCATCGGTCCCTAGGCTTACACACTACTTAATCTAACTTAAACTAACTTACGTTAAGGACAACTCACACACCCATGCCCGAGGGAGGACTCCACCCTCCGACGGGGAGAGCCATCGGAACCGTGGCAAGGCGCCACAGACCGCGCGGCTACTAGTCGGTTCAGAGAATGGCAGAAGGGAAAGAACCTGTTTGTAACGTGTCCATAACCACTCTGTGAATGAAACTGTAAGATTTGTTGATGTACTCGTACCAGCACAGACTCGGACTGTATAATGGACCAGCAAGGAATGGTGCACCATTCGCAGCCTTGTAACACGGCGGCGTTTTTCCACTCGTTGTAAGAAGTTACCAGTTGACAGGGACCGGAGAGGAGTGTCACCCGTTGTCAACGATAATCGGTTTCAAACCCCTCAGAAATTGCTATACTCAGTGAACGAATGTCCATCTCAACCAGTCAATGAGAAGGGAACTGTATGCAATGGACTTTTGGAACCGGGTATGTCCCTCATTTGACGAATAGGCAGGCATCTCGTTCGACCAAATGAATCACCAGATCTTTACCTCAAACAAAATATATGGGGTTAATCAGAGAAGCAGGTGATAAATAACAAGCAAAATACCATCATCTTGGTAGCACTTTTTCTCATTAGTGTTCAATCTTGAGGTTGGTTTGCACCAGTATGCCATTCCCCGTTCTGTCTGCCTTCCTCTTAATTTCTATGTATGTGTGCATCCCACATCATTCGTAATCTGCTGCATGTATAACATCCTTCGTCGTCCCCTGCGATTTCTTTCCTCAATACCTTCTTCTGCTACCGTTCTAATGATGCTATTGTTTATTAAAATGTGACCCACGAGTTTGTCTTTTCTTCTTTGCACGGGTCTCAGAAGGATTCTGGTTTCCTATACTCTTCTCACCACCTCTTGATTGGTAACTGTGTCTCTCCACCTAATCTTTACCATCCTTCTGTAGCATCAAATCTCCAGGACTTCTAGCCATCTTCTCTCTTGTTTCCCTTTTGTCCAATTTTCACACTCGTATAATGCCACACTGCAAACAAATACTTTCATAATCCGTTTTCTTATTTCCAGAGTGATATTCGTGCTGGTGAGTAAGTTATTTCTTAAATTAAATGGAATGTTGGCCTGTCTTAGTCTTCTCACAATTTTTTCTCCGGCTTCTACCATCTCTTGTAATCCTGCTTCGCAAATAAGTAAATTGCTCTATCATTTTTAGCTCGTTTCATCCAATTCTTTCGCTTAAAGGTTCATTTTCTTCTTCAGCAATACATACCACTACATTAGTCTTTCGCTTGTTTACACTGATCATAGAAAACCGTTACCATTGTTCTGAGGGTCTTGTCTAGCTCTTCTTTCGTCTCCTTGATCACAGAAATACCATCTGCTTAACGCAGTACGTATTCCTTCTGACCATTAATTTTGATCCTCATCTTAGCAAAATGGCTCTAAGCACTATGGGACTTAACATCTGAGGTCATCAGTCCCCTATATTTAGAACTACTTGAACCTAACTAACCTAAGGACATCACACATCCATTCCCGAGGAACCATTCGAACCTGCGACCGCAGAAGCAGCGCAGTTCCCGACTGAAGCGCTTAGACCCTTTGCACTTCCACGAACTTGGTGTATAGCTTCCTGGATGTATGCACTGAATATAGGAGGAGAAACAGAACAAGTTTGTCTCAAACCTTTTCTAATCCTTGCTTCTTGTTGCTGATGAACATCTCGAATCGCAACCACTGTAGAAGTTGTGTATCACTTGCGTGTCTTGTGTTTTAGACCTGCTTTCCTCAGCACAATGAACATCTATTGCCGTATAACATTATCAAGTGCCGTTTTCAGGTATACAAAGGCAATATAAGTTGTTTTTTTGTATTTGCTTTGCGATAAGAAGTCTTACTGCCAGGACCACGTCTCTTGTTCCTACTTCCCTCCTGAATACAAACTGATCTTCACTCAACAAAACTTCCACCTCTTCTTCAGGTCTCCTCACAATTCCCATTACGAGAATTTTTGATGCATGTAATATCTGGCTTAAGGTTCGGTATTGTTCACATGTTGTAACTGCCGCCTTCTTCGGTAAAGGAACTACGACGAATTTCTGGAAGTCGGTTCGTATCTCTCCTGTGTCACAGATGACGTAATCGGTTTCTACTGCATCATTTTCATGTTATCCCCAACATTTTTGGTTAGTTCTGCGGGATGTCTTCAATACCCGTTACTTTGTCCTGTGGTAGATATTTGAAAGCTTTCTCAAATTCTTCTTGCGGAATGTTGTCCCCTTGGTCACTTCGTTGCTTCTTCTTCTTTTCCTGTTACATCCTCCGATAAAGGTGTTCCGTAATAAAATTCCTCAATGTATTATTTCCATCTCTTGATCATTTATTCACCAAACAGCAGTTTTCCCTCTTTGTGTTCTAGTGTAACCCTGTTCATGTTTTGAGTTTGTTAAAAAATATATTTGCTCTTCTGTAGGCTATATCGGTTCTTCCAGTTCGCTTATTTTCTTCCATTTCTCTGCACATTTCCTCAAGAAAACTTTTTTTTGCTTCCCTAGCACCTCTAATGACTACGTTCCTCGATCTTCTGTTCCAGCTTTTCCTTGTTCATCAGTTACATTTTTGCGTAGTCTTTAGTTTTAGAGCCGGCCGGTGTGGCCGTGCGGTTCTAGGCGCTTCAGTCTGGAACCGCGCGACCGCTACGGTTGCAGGTTCGAATCCTGCCTCGGCCATGGATGTGTGTGATGCCCTTAGGTTAGTTAGGTTTAAGTAGTTCTAAGTTCTAGGGGACTGATGACCACAGGTGTTAAGTCCCATAGCGTTCAGAGCCATTTGAACCATTTGAAAGGTCTCTGTTGGATTCCTTTCATGTTAATTTCTTAAATATGTTGTCATTTACGGCATAAATTCCTCTTCTAAATTTACTGTGGTGTTTCTGGCTATCTGGGGGGAGACTGAGGAGTGAAACGTGTTACTTTTACACATAAACAAGAACGATCTGTCACACTACTACACTTTAAAACACAGTTTATATGTAATTCATGTCACACAGTCTCATACGGAACCTACATCGCTTTCTTTTATATACTGTATATGATAAGATACTGTCATCCCCCTTCCCTTTTGTGTGAGAGGATGAATGAGCAAATTTATTTCTAGTTGCATGCTTGATGTTAGCACACAAGCCTGTCGGCTAGAGAACAGTAAGACCAACGTCGGAACAGGTAGCTACGCATTCTAGAAGCAAAGAGGTTTCTATTCTTAGTATGGTCCTGTCCATCCATTGTCATGTTGGTATAGGAAGCTGCCTCTCTGGTCACTTCCGTTTGTATTAGTGAAGCACGCTCAGGAAGGGACCACGGCAGTCTGTCCGCTACGAGCGTCTGTAGTGGTAAGATCTTCGGCTAAGCGCGTCTGTGCTAAGTCGGTAGGACAATGGATTTCTTAAGTTCAGCCTAACTGAAAATTTAATCACCTTTATTTCAGGTTTAGATATAAAATATCCTATGTTATCTTAAATTGCGACGCAGTGAAATTCGAGTGTGAAGTTTAGAATATCTTCCAGTAGTTGCTTTGTCACCACTTTGTGAGTAAAGTGAAACCACGTGTTGATCAGTGACTCTAACTAAGATCATCAATCTTAAATGCGAATTTGCGTGAGATTATAACGTCTCGTCTTGACAATATTTTTCAATATAGCAACTTTTCTTTATGTTCAACCCACGTGGGGTGTACTTCGTGAGACCAGTACCACGTGCTTATACAATTGTTTGACCCATCAGCTTAATAGTAAGACGATAGTAACCAGTTCGAGGTTTTTCTTTTCTAAATTGCGTTTCGATGTAATTTATTTTAATTATCAAAATCATTGTGGAGTTACACTCATTGTGTAAACCAAGTTGACCACGTGAAGCATATGGTGTAGGCATCAAAGTACCCCTCAGCTATTCTTTTCGGGAAGATTTCACAGAGAGTTAGTATGAATTTAGTATACCAGTGTGTGGTAATTTCATGACGGACAGGATTGCGCTACGAACGTAACTTCTTTGAGTGAAAATTGAATCATTTGGTTGTGGTTGATTTCCTCTTGGATATGTTTCAACGTTCGTCGTGTGTTATTTCATGAATGCAGTGTTGTATGTAGTCTCCCAATCTTGGCTCCCTATTTGGTGTGTTCTGTAAGATGACAAACTCACATTTTCACAATCCTAAATAAGGCACCGGTTTAGTTATGACTCAAGTTTAATATGCTGAAATTTCAATGATCAATGTTAAAATAAATGTCCAAATATAAACTGTTTGATATCTTTTTATTTAAATTGTCTTTTCATATATATATATATATATATATATATATATATATATATATATATATATATATATATATCACCGGTTATCGTAAGATGAGTACTAAAAGGTTATAATTAATGTTAGTCTGGTTGGGAATTTGGTAAGCTAGACTGGATACCTGGTGAAACAGTTGCTCAGTAATACAAGGTTAACTTCCCCAGATAGCTCACAACTTTTAACCCGCTTTTATTGTCTTTAATATCAGCACAGCTTTCGGAAGAAATTAATGTAACAACATTACACATAACAACCTTACACATTTTAGTTTTAGATCATTGGAATAGCGGGTGATGACTAACAATCTAAATGTCATCAGTGTTGTATCCACGAACCCAACCAACCAACCAACCCACTCGCGCACGCGCGCCCTGACCGTGACATCGTTGGCCACAGTTCCTGTCTCGGCCGTCGGCGTCTCTGGGCGTCACCGCCGACGGAAGAGGACGCGCTATGGCTGAGCTCGGGTCCGCAGCGCCCTCTGCCTTTTGCAAATAAGGAGGAGCGCTGGCCCCTAGACGGCAGTCTGTTGTCGATTGTCTATTAGTAGCCTTTTGTTGAGTTTATAGTGGAGCCATTGCAGTGTGATATTTGCTATTGTATTCGACTAGGCTCAGCACACGGATTACTCTTGGATATTACTTGGACTTGTATTGCTGGTGCACGTTTCGTCAGAAATAAAGATAAGTTATCTCTTCATTCTAGCTGGCGCAATTCTTGTCATTAATTATTTTTCGGCCAACAGACATAGCTACATCCTTGTCACTACCCAAGCTTTAAACAATTTGTGGTGGCTGTCCCAAAAGTACCGCCGAGGACCTAGGGTTTGGAGTCGTCACAAAAATCAGTTTGATTACTCTAGGGCTTAAACACCAATGAGTGGCCTCAGCTAGATATTGTGTACCTAAAGGAACGTGTGGACCCTCTTCATCGTCGAATTTTGGTCATTAGTACGGTTAGAGGTAGTGTTACATGATGTTTGCAAGCTCTCTCCTGGGGCTGACCAATGTTTTATCCGGTATGCTTGTGTAAAAGGCATGCACGTAATTACAGCATGCCAATAACAGACATAGAAATACGGCAAATGTGGTTAAAATTGGACTCCAATATTAAAATCATTACTTCGTGTATTTCTCTTACGTGTTTACTTTTGCTTAGATTGTGAAAGTGTGTAATGTTGTATATACCAACTGTCTCTTTGTGCTAACGGTACTGTGACTGAGGTCGGTAACTAATGTTACAGACGGTTGATGTTTCTAACCGCTACTGGCACATCCTTCCGGCGTATGCTGTCAAACAAGCGTGGTTTATAGAATGAGTGTGCCCTGATGTGAAACTTCCTGGCAGATTAAAACTGTGTGCCGGACTGAGACTCGAACTCGGAACCTCTTACCTTTTGCGGGCAAGTGCACTACCAACTGAGGTACCCAAGCACGACCCACTCAGTTGGTAGAGCACTTTCCCACAAAAGGCAAAGATCCCGAGTTCGAGTCTCGGTCCGACACACAGTTTTAATCTGCCAGCAAGTTTCAAGCGTTGTTTATGTCGTCATTTTCATCGAAGCCGCACAGAGGAGATGGTGTGATGTTCTAATGGAAGTTTTGAATCGATCCTGATACAAACCTTCTGCTGGGTATAACGGCTGAGAATTCTCGTCCGCAGCTGAGGCCACAGTTCCAAGGTATGGCTGGTATCGTTGGTGTTACCATGGCGTGGCGTCCTCCCCTTGTCTCTAAGAAGTTCTCAACTCTTCGGCTCACTCTTGTTAAGACTCACTTTTGGGTCTGTTAACTACGAATATTTATGGAAAATGATAAACACACTTTATGCCCTGAAATGTATCCTCGGAAAAAGAATGTGACCCAATGATAGCACAATCAGACTAATGATAGGAGAGGGCGAGCCACACAAAGCGCAAGAAAACGTCGAAACTCACACATAAGTAACAACTGAACACTGAACACTTGCATGAAACTGTTAACTACAAACATCGCAAGGTACAAGTGTTATAAATCGCACCTTATAGGTCCGATTAAAGAAAAAAAAAAATACTCTGACGGAAACGCATGTGCAATGTGACCTGAATTCAAGTGCAAGCAAAAGGACAAACCACACCAACGCATGAATGTGCCCGAGAGTCCTAACACGGTGGCTTCTACATGTTGTAAGGTGTCAGGCAAATCCAACACCTTCCATGAAAACCCTGACATGATAAGCAAATCTGACAGTATGTCACATAGCTCCGAATAAATCCTGACATTAAATTAACCAAAGTAATACGATCAACGAGTGAGCAAATGGAATACCACAGACTAACACAAGAACGCCTAAATGCATGTCATACCTTCCCACCGTGAAACAGACGCAGTTCCGAGGGGAGAAACGAGAACAGAAGCGGAGAGCAGAACCATGTAGGCTAGGAGACCCTACGATAAGGGACGGACGGCCACGTCGCCAACCGACCGCAAAAATCACCCCCAGCCCATGTTAAAAGATAGAGCCCTCCAGAAGAACAGTATAGATCTTACGATAACACTAAAAGGGCCACACCAGCTGCAAGTTTTAGCATGAGACTATTTCGCGTTTCTGTTACGTTGCAAACGTTAAAAACATTGCTCCACCACGAAAAGTATAACGTTTCTCATTGGATAGACAGAATTCTTGTAAGTGGAGCTTAAGGTTAACATTGAGACCCTGATTGGTCAGTTGAAAACACAGCCAGATAGTTTTTTTTTAAACCAACTTCGGTAAATGGTAGTAAGGAGAGAGTTGCTTCCGAGACGGTGAGGTACGTGGCGCTGTGCTGCCCGCCGTCCCCTCATACTGCCTAAACACCGACAAGAAAATGAACGCACGCGATGCTGCATTTTTGAGCGCATAAGGCTTTACTCAGAACTGCAGAAGTCTCATCTGTTACATCCCCCTTTGCGTAATACTAGTGTCGATCCTCAATTAAAGCTCATGGTATTCACATTTGCTACGTGAAGTTAAAATCTGAAACGCGATGATTTTTGTTATATAATTATTGAGAAGCCACATCAGCCACTGTAATTTACGACGAGTTATATAAGCAATTAAAGATAATTGAGGGTGACTATAGACCATTTTGGGAGTTTTCTCTTTTATGAAACTTAACTTACATCTAGATTATAGATGTGATATGGCATAGGTCATCCTTCGATCCATTGTAGAAGTTGGAAAACCATTCAGGGAATATTCGTTCATATTTTTGTTGAACGCAGTTGGTTTTTATCATCCTGTATTAAAATATTTCCTTTTATCAATGGTGCAATTTATAAACAATGTTTTGTGAGTAGAATAAAAATTCCAATGATAAACTTAACTGATTTTTCGACGTTATTTTACCAGCAAACTAAAAGTAGGAAAGTCTTTAACCCGTTCCACTAAATTTAGTTAGTATTAAGATTCTTTTACAGTGAGTGCACTGGAGCTGACGCTGAACTCATTAAGTATTTCATTATATCATCGCTAGTCTCACTGAACTCTTCTGAATTCTACATGTCATGTGTGGTCTGGCGTCTCCTTACCAGCAACAGGTCCCAGGTTCAAACTAGTCAATTCCCTAAAAAACACGGTCAGAGCGTCGTTGCGCGAAAGTGGTAGGGAGACACGACATAGAACAAACAGACACCACGCAGAATGTTAGAATGTGGCTAGGAAAGGTTAATGAATTCGTGAAATCTAAATCCAATAGATAAACTGTATGGTTTACTAGCGGATTATGTATACAATTTACCGTGGTGGCGATGAAACCAACATCGAGTAAGAATAATTAACTTTCTCTTGAACAATATTCCATATTCACAAAAGAAATGAAATTACAGATTCACAGAAAACATGGTCACGAATGAAAAATCACTTGAATTTAGTACTGAGACGTATTCACTTCACCACGTGTTTTGAATCACGTAAAACGTGAATGAAGACTCGATATTATGCATGTGAAATTCGCACATAAAAACACACGAAAAGCCGCCCGGGGTAGCCCCGAGGTCTGAGGCATCTTGTCACGGCCCGCGCGGCTTCCCCAGTTGGAGGTTCGAATCCTCCCTCGGGCATGGGCGTGTATGTTGTCCTTACCGTATGTTAGTTTAAGTTGGATTAAGTACTGGGTAAGCTTAGGGACCGATGACCTCAGCAGTTTGATCCCATAAGACCTTACCACAAATTTCCTATTTTTACACACGAAAACGGTACCTCCTTACCAAACCTGGCTTCTGTCAGAGTCAGTAATCGTACTACGGCAACTGCAATGCTTTCTGCTGGCTGGGGCCTCATCACAATACCGATGTTTGCTGCTTGAATGCTTTCATATTCACACTAGAGAAATTTTTGCAGAACTGTTTGTTACAACGTGCAAACCTAGGCAACAAACAAGAAAGAAGTAGTATCATTGCCTAGAAAAGAACCGAATTCTGTAACCTGACTTTCCCTTTTCCGCCGGCCGGGGTGGCCGAGCGGTTCTAGGCGCTACATCTGGAACCGCGCGACCGCTACGGTCGCAGGTTCGAATCTTGCCTCGGGCATGGGTGTGTGTGATGTCCTTACGTTAGTTAGGTTTAAGTAGTTCTAAGTTCTAGGCGCTGATGCCCTCAGAAGTTAAGTCGCATAGTGCTCAAAGGCATTTGAACCAATTTTTTTCCCCTTGGCCGAAGCCGGTCAAAAATTTACACCTACGGCAAGATACCTCGTTCTAGTAGGAAGAGGAGACGCGTGGCTTAATGTGGGTGATAAAACAAATTACTTACAACCAACGAGCGGATAGTCTGCAAAACATTAATAGGTTCTTTTGACGAATTAACTTTGTGAGTGAATATTCTCTACGGTACTAATTTGTGTTCTCCTTTGACATCGTAAAGGCTTTTTTTCGGATTGGAATCAACTTTATTGCCTGGGATGTAATAAGAGTTAATATTAAAGCTACTGAACAGTTCGCAAAACAATATTGGAGTGCCTATATGGTTAACAGGAACGATGCAATGTTCGTTCAGACAGGCTCAAAATGTTTCAAATGGCTCTAAGCACTATTGGGACTTAACATCTGAGATTATCAGTCCCCTAGACTTAGAACTACTTAAACCTAACTAACCTAAGGACATCGCATACATCGATGCCCGAAGTAGGATTAGAACCTGCGACCGTAGCAGTAGCGCGGTTCCGGACTGAAGCGTCTAGAACCACTCGGCCACAGCGGCCGGCCTCAGACAGGCAAGCGTGTCCGAAGAAACATTGCAATGTTCTTCCTTAACAACACTGGCACTGCAGTATCGTATTTATGCGCCAGTACCTACAACGACCTCAAATGAAAATGTCCTCCCCTTTAGGGGAATTACATAATTTGCGTACGAGTACAGGCTACGACGCAGGAACGACGACATTTGAACGTTTGGGTCTGGCCGTGAGTAGTGCACGGATAGCCAGAGCGGTTAAGGGGGCCGGTCACATAAAGTGGGAAATCCGGTTGGAGTCCTGGTCCGGCACAAATTTTCATTGTCGTAATTTCATTATAATGCTGATGGTTGTACAGGGTGTTTCACAATTTTATTTCACACTTCTAGAGATTGTACAGGGGGCTCTAGTAAGCTAAGTTTAACATAGGAATACATACCCGGAAATGGTTCGTTTCCATGTTACAAGGTAAACAAGAACTACTCAGTTGCGAGCTAGATGATTCTTACGCAGTTTACCTGTTATGGTAGGCTACCACATTCATGAGTGATACGATGTCACGTGATGTCCTCCGTTTCCATATGCCTTATTTTCATGCTTCCTGGTGATGCGTCAGTTGACATTACGGTGACTGGCACAGTAGTAACAGGATGTCTGAGCACAGGTTCGCAGTGTATATGGATATGTTGTTAACTTACGGTGAAGCTCGCTGTAATGGAAGAGAAGCTCACCGTGTCTGCACCACGAGAACTTTCCAAATCGCGTGACTCAATCTCATTCCAAACTGTGGTGCTCCCAGAAAGCGGTGCACTGTCGCACTGGAAGAGGAAGTGCTTCATTGAGTTGAAGAGAACCCATCGAGTTTTCGAGGTATTGCATGTGACCTGCATGTGTCTCACTCGTCTTTCTGGCATATTCTGCACGAACAGCAACTCCACCCAAATCACGCTCAGAAGTTACACGCCACGCTCCCAGCGGATTTTGTGCCACGTACAAAATTCTGTACCTCGTTTTTACATCGTTGTGTGAATTTTCCTGTTTCCAAGACGAATTTTGTTGAGTGACCAAGTGCATTTCAACAGGAGAGGTGTTTTGTACTTTCGAAGCAGCCACATTTGGGATCAAGAAAATTCCAAATCCACGTGTACACAAAGATTTTAGCACGCCTTCGGCACCAGTGTCTGAGCAGGTATCTATGATGGTCGTGTGATTGGGCCGTACATCCTTCTTTCCCAGATAACGGGTGCCAGGTATTTGGTATTCCTGTAACAAGTGTTGGTGGAGCTTTTCGAAGATGTGCCATTGGACGCTCCACACGAATCGTGGTTCCAGCATGATGACAGCATGACAGCATGATGCAGTTCGCGTCCGAAACTATCTCAATGTAGCCTATGGGGACAGTGGGCCACGTGCTTGGCTACCAAGATACGCAGGTTCAGTCCCTTTCGACTTTTTCTAGTAGGGACTACAAGACAAGTCTTATTTATGAGATCCCTGTCCAGTTGGAGGAAGACCTGGTTGTACGGATCGTGGCTGCAGCAGAAATGATTAACCATGCACCACGCATGTTGAACGGAGTTTGTACGAACTTAGAGCGCAACTATACTGTGTGCACCGAATTTGGTGGTCGTCACATCGAATAACTATGGTAAATCACAGTAAATAGAAATGACATCTGTACAACTCGATTTCCTTGTATCTTGGAAACGAACCGTTTCCGGAGATGGGTTCCTGTATAAAACTTAAACAAGTAAGTGTCCTCTACAACCTTTATAAGTGTGTAACACGAATTCTGAAACACCCTGTATGTATTAGCAACTGCGAATACCTTTCAAGAGTGTCATAAAATTTGCGGCACGTGTTGTAGTGGCGTTTACGAAAGCGTGTCTGCAGGCGCCATCCACACGTTCATTAGCGAGCGTCCCAAGGCGCCGCAGTCTGTGCTCCCTAAGCAAAGAACAAGCGGCTCATTAAACGCGAGCTGTTACTTAATTAAGTGAAAAGCACCGGCACGCCGGGTCCAGAGCTGCCTCTTTTGTTAATCAATTAAGGCTGCAGAGCAAAAAGGAACTCCGCGTGGAGCTCGCGCTCCATGGCCACATTACTTCCGTCCCGTCGCCGCGACCGCCAAGTTTGGTACGGTCAGTAATGTAATTTCGATTTCTTGTTTGTGCTTCAATTAGCCGGCGATTGTATTTTCTTTGTGTTTACTTGGTAACGCGGGAGGTTCTCTATTATATGGGTTACTGGGGATACGAGACTGCATGGGCAACCGAAAAACACCAACGATCCAAAGTTTGCTTCCGCTTCATTTCGAGAGGCAAGTGCCCTTCCAACACAGTCCAATTTCATCAGCGTCGTAAATCTGTTTCGGTGGAGAGCTAGTCCATTCGATCTAACCGAAAAATTTATTGTAGAAAACATCAGCGCTGCGTCATTGTCAACAAATACGTTTATCTCCCTGAATAGAACTTTCACAAATCCTGTAGCGCTGTTTGAATAGGATCAGTCATCCTGATGAAGTGTTAAATTATTCTTCTGTTTTCAGAATTTCATGGATATCTTGCTTTCGCTATTTACGTCGGATGTGATACTGGAACCCTTTCTGCTGTCTTCTGCTAGTACGAAAACAGCAGTGCTTCATCCGGCTTCGCCTAAGCTGAAGATTCAGGCGGAGAATCCTGTGCAGGCGCTTTCTTGTCAGCTTTGGTTGCAAATATTTTTCCTTTTTTTTTAGTTTCTATTTATACGCCTATCCCATCATTATGAGAAAATTTTACTTTGGGTTCCCCCTTTTGTAGGCTATCTAAAACGTCTAATTTCTTTTAGATTATTAGGCCAGCACGCTGCGCTTATCTGTCATCTTCCTGGCACACGTAAATCGCCCGTGACTTCAACAACAATAAGGTACCTGATATAAATTGACACTCATTGGGAAGCTATGGTATTTTAGACATCTGTCGGAGGCTAGAAAAGTACGATGAAGAATTCATTCCTCTTGGAGTATTCGTTCATCAAGTATCAACAGAAAGGAAGAATTGCGAAGGGAATCGTCTATGAAGAAAACCAAAATCATTTTCTTTTAGCAGCGGGTTTTGGTTATTACTGACCTTTAGTTCCTAGGAAAAGGGCTAAGGCTGACATATGGGCTGGAAATCGTTCGCTGACGTATTACAAAGGTAGTATCTTTGAACTTATCTGATGATGAAATGAAAAACTACAGGATTACGGCCCGCATCGTCTTCCGACGGTAAAAAATAGTCGCATGCATAAGAGAGTGTTCTAAATGAAAATATTTGTTCTAATTGTAACAGAATACTACAGGCTTCCTTTTGTTACATTTTAATATTTTCAAATCGTCGATCGACGAGAAATGGACAAACCGCACCCGGAAAATCGGGAGCTTGCTTTATTAGATATCGAACTCACTTTCCATTTCAAAATCTGAATGTTGTAAAATGAAATTATACTATTTCAAGAGCTATTTGGAAATTTCCTCCAACTTATGCTCTTGTTTCATGTCAAACGTATGTTATTTTGAAATATGATGCTAAGGGGTTGTTAGTAGGTAGATAGTGACATTCTGGCGAGCTTAGATCACCTATGGCATTATTGCTCTCTTGTGCATTTTATGTCGCCTTTCTACTGGCACTGTTGTACATACCGTTGATTGTATTGTGTTTGTCATTTTGGGTATTTCTTTTATTTTAAGCACATCTGTGTGTATGCGACAACTGTCACATTGTTATATGATGTTACTTGCAGTTCTGTTCTTCAGCTATTGTCGTACTTATTGTATGATATTCGGTGTTTGCCCTTTAACGTTTTGCCTTTTCTATAAGAGCATATGTATGTTTGTCATAATGATGCCGTACAGAGCAGTATGTAACTCTGCTCCAGTGTGATTCTCATCAATGCTGTCAGCTGTCTAGTGTATGTCTAATTGTGCTTTTATTTTACTTTAAGAAAGTGTTTGTATGCGAACTTCGTAATTTTCTTCTGTTCTGCGTTTTTGCGATTATGTTTCTTTGGCACTTTATAACCGTTGTTGGCCGTATAGCCCTTGTAACCTAAAGCCAAAATAAAGCATTAAAAAAAAAGATCACCTATGAGTTCATCGATGAGGCATCGGATTTCCCGCCGTCCCTCTATCCCATGTGACAAAGGCCAATTGCATTTGTATAAAATCGCGGGAATTTTTAATATGCATCAGGTTTTTCAAAGTAAGAATACTGTATGGTATTTATACTATTCTCATTGTTGTATATTTTCAATGTTTTTGGGTAGTTCCTACATACTTCTTTAATCCGGTATCACTATGGAAAATAGAAATGAGCCTTTGGCGTCATTGGCCGGGGGGCCCCTTACGGAACAGGACCGGCCGTGTTGGTGCAGGTCTTATGACATTTGACGCCACACTGGGCTTCCTGCGCGCCGGATGGGGATGAAATGATGATGAAGACAACACAACACCCAGTCCCTGAGAGGAGAAAATCCCCGACACAGCCGGGAATCGGACCGAGGCCCGTAGGACGTCAATCAGTCACGCTGACCACTCAGCTATCGGGGCGGACGGTATCACTATGAGCACTTAAGAGTTGGATGTTGCAATTATTTTTGTACTGAATTATGACATAACTGATATCAATCATAATGTGACAGCACTACTTTCATGTTAGGAAGTCGTCGATTTTCATAAAGTAACACTACACTGAACTGTCCATCTGTTGACCATGCTATAACGACACATTTAACTTCGCAGAGAGTAACAGCAGGTAAATTGGTGTGCTGTGTGATGCTAGTGATCAAGACAATGGAGATAGTGGAAACTCAGCCGACCAATGTGGTCGAGCGGTTCCAGGCGCTTCAGTCTGGAACCCTGCGACCGCTACGGTCGCAGGTTCGAATCCTGGCTCGGGCATGGGTATGTGTGAGGTCCTTAGATTAGTTAGGTTCAAGTAGTTCTAAATTCTAGGGGACTGATGAACTCAGATGTTAAGTCCCATAGTGCCCAGAGCCATTTGAATCGTAGTGGAAACTCAAAGTCTTCTGCTCCCTTGTATCAAAGAGCTTGTCTGGAAACAGTTCTGCCTGCTGTACCAGTACATTTTTTATGACTAGTAAACCTGGACGCTAAGAGTAAGCGGTGGATAGAAATCTGGTGGAAATGTTAGATTTCCCATGTACAGTGCGAAACACTTTTAATTTATACATGAAATGTGATCGCAATTGCGAATGCGGATAACCATCATCTGTATATTGTAATGACAACAATGAAAATTTGTGCCGGACCGGAACGCGAATCCAAATTTCCCGCTTATAGCGAGCTGTTGCGCAATCTTCCATATATCGTCAACCAACACATGAGACATCGTTGACGGCGCATGGAAGTTTGGGTTTGTCTATGAGCAGCGCTCAGATAGCCTAATGGTAAGGACACTTTAGACTTTTGGAACTATTTGCAGGAACGACATTGCAAGATCGTCCGTGACGCAAAGTATCGACACTATTTTTCCAATTATTTGTGGAGTGCGTTCCACGAGTCCTGATCCGGCACAAATTTTACTGTCGTCATTCCATTATGCAACCGATGGTTGCCAATATTCGCAATTGCGAATACATTCCATGTATTTCATAACGGCTGAAGTTGCTGTAGTGCCTGTTCCTTTGGACATGCATCCATGTCCATAAGGAACACTGTATCGTAATTCGGAATAACACAGGACCGGTAATATCGTACTTATAGTTTATGTGAGGAATCGCTTAAAAATGCAGTGCTAACCTGGAAAATAGATCATATTCTGTTTATAGGAACGATGGTTGGTGGTTATTGTTTACTGTACATCGATATCAGATTTCCATCGTACCAAGGCACGCCTACAGTAGTTGTGGTACAGCTGGCCGAGAAACCATGATAATGAGTCTTCTATTACAGCTAGTTGGAAAGCCACTGCAATGTGCAGTATGAATCCACTGCTACCACCCTACTGAATTAGCCATGGGATCTACTGTTTGAATCTATTCAATCCACTGCTGCTACAACCATTAGTACTCTATCAACCGAGCAAAATATACCCACATGTCTGTATTTTCCTGTGTAAGCACCCTTACATTTCATCAGAAATGATTTTGAAATCCTTGGAAACGTTTGATGTATATGTCAGTCATTTATGTATATTGATATGTCGGACATTTGCAGTCCAACTCGAAAGGGCTACTTTGCCTTATCTAGAACCGTTTGCGACACTCGTAAGTACAAGACTTCCACGCTACCTCTGCTAAGCTACAAACTGAAGTGTTAGAAAAGCTGCTATATGGACCACAATTGATTTAGGTTAGATGCAAACCATTGCAATGTCAATTTCAAATTAAGATTCCTTGTTTCCGGATGATGTGAAGCGCACCATTTCTCTGTCACATTTTGGCATCACGTTGGCTAGTGACATGTGCACTGATAGTAATCGCATTTTCGTAAAACTGAGTGGTAATATTGAAAGCCGATAGTTTACCGTAGACAGTGATTAAAACTAAAGCATGTTTGAAAAAACCTATGCAGTTAAGATGGAGTAACTGCCTCTAGACTTAAAGAGATTTTCAAAGATACATCATAAACGAATCTAGCGTTGAAATGAGATTTTCACTCTGCAGCGGACTGTGCGCTGATATGAAACTCCCTGACAAATTAAAACTTTCTTCCAGCAGTGCTTGTTCTGCAAGGTTCGCAGAAGAGCTTCTGTGAAGTTTGGAAGGTAGGAGACGAGGTACTGGCAGAAGTGAAGCTGTGAGGAAGGGTCGTGAGTCCTGTTTGGGTAGCTCAGTTGGTAGAGCACTTGTACGCGAAAGGAAAAGGTCCCGAGTTCGAGTATCGGGCCGGAACACACTTTAATCTCTCAGGAAGATTCGAATCTAGTGCTATTTGCAAAGATTGTTGAGGAACCGCTGCATTGCTTTGTTGGTGGTTCTCCTTGAAAACGAAATGTATCTCTCAGTAAAGTCAGGTAGGAGACAATGACGCATATCCATACTCGCGAGGTCTATTCGGAGAGTATATATGTTCATCTTCCTTACGATAACATAGAGCTCAACGGCTCATAGGTCCAGATAACGTTAAACCACATAGGACTCTGAGAAATCTGCTGACTGTGTTGAATATTCTATGTACAACAGAAAACGCTTACAATTTATGTGTGGAACAGCTTCCTACCAGATAGTTAAGCATCCGGCTAAAGATGTGAAATTATCGTATTGGTCCAAGCTAAAGACTTCCACGATGCTTGTGCTGAGCTACAAAACTTAGAAAAGCGACAATGTATTCTCTGTAAACCAACATACAGTACATTGCGGAGTATATGTTATTTCACTGCTAGTCGCTCCCTTTCCAGTTCCACTCGCAAATGGAACAATGGGAGAACGATTATGTGCCTTCGTGCATTGAGTGTTGTCTGTCAAGTAGCTTTAATGGATCAAAGTTCGTGAACCTGCGCTCCAATATAGACTATGGAGAGACTCAATCTATGGTAAACATACAGTGGAGTGACAAAAGTCATGGCATACCTCCTAATATCACGTCGGATCTCCTTTAACCCGACTTAGTGCAGCAACTCGACTTGACATGGACTCAAAAAGCCGTAGTAAGTCCCCTGCAGAATTACTGAGCCACGTTGCCTCTATAGCCGTCCATAATTGCGAACGTGTTGCCAGTGCAGGACTTTATGTAGGAACTGACCTCTTGATTATGTTCCATAAATGTTCGACGCGACTCAAGTCGGGCGATCTGGATGGCCAAATCATTCGCTCGAACTGTCCAGGATATAGTTAAGGGAATCACTGACAATTGTGCCTCGGTGACCATTCCATCGTTATTTGGCAACATGAAGATGGTTCAAATGGCTCTGAGCACTATGGGTCTTAACATCTGTGGTCATCAGTCCCCTAGAACGTAGAACTACTTAAACGTAACTAACCTAAAGACATCACACACATCCATGCCCGAGGCAGGATTCGAACCTGCGACCGTAGCGATCGCGCGGCTCCAGACTGAAGCGCCTAGAACATGAAGACCCTGAAAGGTTGAAAATGTTTCCCAATAGCCGAACGTAATCATTTACAGTCAATGATCGGTTGATTTGGTCAGAGGACCCAATCTGTTTTACCTTAACACAGCCCACACCATTGTGGAGCCACCACCAGCTGGCACAGTGCCGTGTTGACAGCTTGGGCCTATGACTTCGTGGGGTTTCCGCCACACTCGAACCCCACCATCAGCTCTTACCAACTGAAATTGGGACTCACTTTTCCTGTCGTCTAGGGTCCGCCAGATTTCGCCGCACTGTGCTTCGGGATACGTGCCGTACGTCCCAAATCGATATCGCGGTTATGTCACATAGTATTGCTTGTCTGTTAGCACAGAAAACTCAACGCAATCGCCACTGCTCTTGGTCGTTAACTAATGACCGTCGGCCACTGCGGCGTACGTGGTGTGGGGTAATGCCTGAAATTAGGCGCAATATTGGCGCAGTCGACCTCGGAATACTGAATTCCGTAACAATTTTCGAAATGGAATGTCCCATGCCTCTAACTCCAAGTACCATTCTGCGTTCAAACTCTATTAATTACTGTCGTGTGGCCATAATCACGTCCGAAACAATTTCATATGAATGGCCTTAGCACAAACTAGAGCTCCGTCAATGTAATGCCTGCTATTTTATACCTAGTGTACACGATACTGCCGCTATCTTTATATGTACATACACTCCTGGAAATTGAAATAAGAACGCCGTGAATTCATTGTCCCAGGAAGGGGAAACTTTATTGACACATTCCTGGGGTCAGATACATCACATGATCACACTGACAGAACCACAGGCACATAGACACAGGCAACAGAGCATGCACAATGTCGGCACTAGTACAGTGTATATCCACCTTTCGCAGCAATGCAGGCTGCTATTCTCCCATGGAGACGATCGTAGAGATGCTGGATGTAGTCCTGTGGAACGGCTTGCCATGCCATTTCCACCTGGCGCCTCAGTTGGACCAGCGTTCGTGCTAGACGTGCAGACCGCGTGAGACGACGCTTCATCCAGTCCCAAACATGCTCAATGGGGGACAGATCCGGAGATCTTGCTGGCCAGGGTAGTTGACTTACACCTTCTAGAGCATGTTGGGTGGCACGGGATACATGCGGACGTGCATTGTCCTGTTGGAACAGCAAGTTCCCTTGCCGGTCTAGGAATGGTAGAACGATGGGTTCGATGACGGTTTGGATGTACCATGCACTATTCAGTGACCCCTCGACGATCACCAGAGGTGTACGGCCAGTGTAGGAGATTGCTCCCCACACCATGATGCCGGGTGTTGGCCCTGTGTGCCTCGGTCGTATGCAGTCCTGATTGTGGCGCTCACCTGCACGGCGCCAAACACGCATACGACCATCATTGGCACCAAGGCAGAAGCGACTCTCATCGCTGAAGACGACACGTCTCCATTCGTCCCTCCATTCACGCCTGTCGCGACACTACTGGAGGCGGGCTGCACGATGTTGGGGCGTGAGCGGAAGACGGCCTAACGGTGTGCGGGACCGTAGCCCAGCCCCACGTGTTCAGCAATTCGGCGGTACGTCCACCCGGCCTCCCGCATGCCCACTATACGCCCTCGCTCAAAGTCCGTCAACTGCACATACCGGTCACGTCCACGCTGTCGCGGCATGCTACCAGTGTTAAAGACTGCGATGGAGCTCCGTATGCCACGGCAAACTGGCTGACAGTGACGGCGGCGGTGCACAAATGCTGCGCAGCTAGCGCCATTCGAAGGCCAACACCGTGGTTCCTGGTGTGTCCGCTGTGCCGTGCGTGTGATCATTGCTTGTACAGCCCTCTCGCAGTGTCCGGAGCAAGTATGGTGGGTCTGACACACCGGTGTCAATGTGTTCTTTTTTCCATTTCCAGGAGTGTATATGTGACTTTTGTCACCTCACTGTATCTTTACCTGCTTTTCGAAGTAGTTGCTAAGTTCGTGTTGGGACATAAAGTTAGTGTTCGGTACAGTTGTGAGATGTCACACATGAGTTATAGAAGGAATAATGTATCCGATTTATCAGTGGATTGAAGAGTTCCTAGCAAACAACATATTGTCCATAACGGTGGGTACTGATTCCATTGATTTCGATACTATATCCGCTATTTCCTGCTTTGTTGGTACAATATTCACTTTAAGAAGCAAAAGAGGAGAGGGACTTCTGTTTTTTGTACGCTCTATCTGTGTGTATATCCCAGAAAGAGAAGTAACGTTATGTATTGCAGCACTCCTTTCAAATTTTACTGGAGTTACAGTTACTTTGTACTCCACTCAAGCGCCTTTTTTGACGGAGGCACGTCTGTATTCGCCTTATGTTATTTGAATATCCTGTGGGAACATCTGATGTCTATACCGAAACGTAAGTTACCAGTTTCCTAGTTGATGGGATTTTGAGTCTGTAACTGAAATGGGAACACCTCAGCATGATAATTCAGTGGTTAACACAGTCACATGTCAGACTTACATATAATAATTTCCGTCTGTTCTGCTGCCCCCCTCCCCCGTCCTCTTGGGATCAGAGATGAACTATCTGCCGAAATCGAAGATACATCAGTCACGTGATTTCCAGGGAAAGCTCGTCTCCCCATGTAGGAAATAGAAAAGATAATATGATGTTACTAAACTCAGGAGCGTTCCATGGTCCTTGAATTAGTGTCGTCTAGTCAAGTGTGTAATGCCCAGATAGTACTAGGAGCAGAAAGTTGGTTAAAATAGGAAATAAATAGAACCAAATCCTATATTGAGATTGCAATATTTATTGTAATGATAGGTCGGAAAATGAAAATTTCAAGATCCAGCGCGCTAACTGGGCAGAATTTGGCCCGATGACCCTCAGGAGGATATCCAGCAACTCTATCAACCAATGCCAGAGGTGGACCAACGCTGCCGGCCGTTGTGTCCGAGCGCTTCTAGGCACTTCAGTCTGGAACAGCGCGACCGCTACGGTCGCAGGTTCGAATCCTGCCCCAGGCAAGGATGTGATGTCCTTAGGTTAGTTAGGTTTAAGTCTTGGGGACTGATGACCTCAGACGTTAAGTCCCATAGTGCTCAGAGCCATTTGAACCACTTTGGACCAACACTCTATTGACTTCCTCAATTTCTGGAGCTCTTTCTCTTGAGTAAATAGTCTAATTTTTCTGAAATTATAATCATTTGTTTGTCTGTACATGTACATCACATTAATCGATTTCCGTTCCATTGGAATTAATCATTCGTGGTGAACCGTTTTTTTTTTCGTCTTAGAGTGAATGTAGCGAGGTTATCAGAGATTCCGAATGTGAATTAATCTGGGTGAAGTTAAGTATCAAAGCTGGGTCAATAATGGTAATCGGATACGTTTATAGAGCACTGCGTCAGGAGCTGCAGTGCTAGAGCGCTACAGAGAGATCTTGCAGAGTATCCTCATCGTGGTGCTGTAATAGGGAGTGACTTCAGCTTGCCAGGTATAGATTGTGAGAGTCATGCTATAAAATCTGGTGCCACAGACTAAGATTCGTGTGACGTTGCTCTGAATGTCTTGTTTGAAAATTACTTGGAGCAGATGCAGAACCAGTAATGTCGTAGATCTCCTAGCAACAAATACATCTGAAAATTTAAAATGAGGTAACGCAGAGAAGAGTGTCAGTGATCACAAGGCGTCGATAGCATTTACGACCACAGGAATTACTAGGAATGTCAAGAAAGGTACGAAAATGTCATTGCTTAGCAATGGTGGATACAAACCCCCATCACTTGAGTAGTCAACATATAATATTCAGTACTAGGGACAAAGATGTGGAGCATATACGGAAAACATTCAAAAGCATCGTGCAATGTGTCCTAGAGAAGTATGTTCCGAGGAAGGTCTTAAGAGAGGGAAAGATCCACCGTGGTTTAATAGCCATGTTAGAAAACTGCTACGTAAACAGATTCAAGAGAAGTCAAAACCTAGCTGACAAACAAAAACTTAATGAAGCGAAAATGAGCGTAATGAGAGCAATGAGAGCACTGTTCAATGGCTTTGAAGGGGAAATTGTGTTAACCGATATGACGAGAAACCCCAAGATGTTTAGGTCTTACTTAAAATCAGTACGCAGTCCTAAATCATCTACTCAGTCACTCAGTGAGCGTAATAGAACTGTAACGGAAAATGACAGAAAGAAAGCTAAAATACTTAGTTCTGTATTCCTAAACTGGTTCACCACGGAAGATCGTAAAGCAGTCCCTCGTTTCAACCATGCGAAATGGTAAATATTGAGATAGCTAAAAAACTTCCTGGCAGATTAAAACTGTGTGCCCGACTGAGACTCGAACTCGGGACCTTTGCCTTTCGCGAGCAAGTGCTCTACCAACTGAGCTCCCGAAGCACGACTCACGGCCGGTACTCACAGCTTTACTTCTGCCAGTACCTCGTCTCCTACCTTCCAAACTTTACAGAAGCTCTCCTGCGAGACATGTAGAACTAGCACTCCTGAAAGAAAGGATATTGCGGAGACATGGCTTAGCCACAGCCTGGGGGATGTTTCCAGAATGAGATTTTCACTCTGCAGCGGAGTGTGCGCTGATATGAAACTTCCTGGCAGATTAAAACTGTGTGCCCGCCCGAGACTCGAATTCGGGACCTTTGCCTTTCGCGGGCAAGTGCTCTACCAACTGAGCTACCGAAGCACGACTCACGGCCGGTACTCACAGCTTTACTTCTGCCAGTACCTCGTCTCCTACCTTCCAAACTTTACAGAAGCTCTCCTTTCGCTATTTATAGACCAGATGGAGGCAAGTCTTGCACGCAGCAAGCACATAGTTACCTTAAGGGGAGTACCTATATATCCTAAACCTGCCGTGTTAAATTTGCAATACTGATGACACATTACCTTAGAACCTTTGACAGATAGATATCTGAAATTTTTGGTAAGTATAGTTTCAATCGTTTTCTGACTACTGAACCAGAATCATAATATACAGAAAAATAATTAGTTATGAATTTTTAAAATTTTTGTTCAATTTTTTTAAATCCACTTCTGCTTCTGTAAGTAATAAATCATTACAGTTAAAATGTTTTGGTGGTTCAGCAGCAAAATTATACTAAGAGGTAAAATTAGATAAACGTATCTGTAATAGTTCCTGAGATAATGGGTCAAATATTTTAAAAAAAGGTCATTTTCCGAAAATCAACATAAAACGTTTCATTTGAAAATGGCTCACATATGCAGGCAAGTCAGCTCCTAGAAACAGCAAGGCCCATAATCAGCATTATATGGATTCTATTCTTGCACACCTAAAAGCTTCTTTCTTTTTCTGCCTCTTGCTTCCTGCGTGAGGAGAGCTTCTGTAAAGTTTGGAAGGTAGGAGACGAGGTACTGGCAGAAGTAAAGCTGTGAGTACCGGCCGTGAGTCGTGCTTCGGTAGCTTAGTTGGTAGTCTGCCGCCGGCAGTGCTGCGAGGCGGTCACGCGCCAGAGCGCTGCGGGCGAGGCGCGCACGGTGTGTTTGTGTTTACTTCGGCCGCTGTAAGTGCCGTTTTCCCGTCTAGACCACCATGGCGCACAACTATCGGAAGAAGACATTACGTTTCAACTTTTGTTCCGACTTCGCCCGACCCAAGGCCCTGGAGGTAGAACGATTTATTCGCGATGAAGTTAAGATACCACCAACGGATCTAATTGGTATCCACTTGTCGATAGTTAGCAGTACCGTCTACGTCAAAATGATCAACGATGCGGCGTGCGACAAGGTGCTTCAAGAGACAAAACGTGGACTGCGCTTCTGCCATTCCGACGGCAACGTCGGACCCGTTACCGTCGATCACGCAGGTCTCGGCACACGGACGATAAGGATATTCGAACTGCCGTTCGAACTACCTGCAGACGTCGTCATCGAGGCGCTCCGTCCCTATGGCAACGTTCTGGAACATGTTGCCGAACGATGGGTACAATTTCAGACCTATCCCGTTTTAAACGGTGTTAGACAGGTCCGCATCGAGTTGCAGAAACACGTGCCTTCTTATCTACGTATCGGAGGCTGCCGTGCCATTATAATGTACGACGGCCAACCTCGAACCTGTTCCGGTTGCGGGAAAGAAGGTCACCTACGGTCTGAATGCATTCAACGACGTGTCGCGCAGCTCCCGTTGTCGGAAGCGTCCGTCACACCCACTATGACCGCCCTACCGGTCACTTACGCAGCGGCTCTTGCCACGTCTACAGTTTCGTCCAGTCCGTCGCCCGTTCCTTCCGATCGACACGTCCCACCGTCCCAGTCACCTATGGACGGTGCGGACGTCCCACCTGACAACCTTGCCGCCGAACAGGCTCCCGCACCGGACGCTGAGGAGAACAGTACTTCTTCACAACACCTGTTTGACAATTTCATTGTACCCACCGACGCATTCGAACCAGGTCGACGCTCTTCCTTGCCGTCGTCCGACACTGAGGAACACGTGCGCAAACAACGCTCGCCACGTAGGCGCAAACGCCGTCGCCGTTCACCCACGGGCTCTCAAAGCGTCGCCACCCGCGACGACGAAGACGACACCCAACCAACCGACATTTCCATGCAGAGGTCGGCGGACAACTTTCACGATGACCAGGACATTTCGCAGGACGGGACCTCTATGGAGGTCGCCACGCACAATGTAATGATCGGTGCGCCGGTTGAGACGCGTGTCTCCCCGCCGACAACTCCAGATCTCTCTCACCACGACGCAATTCCCATGGACATTGGACGGACCCATGGCGTAGGAGCATGGGCCGACGAGATTGAGGAAGATACGCCCCCTCCCCCGGATGAGTTGCCTCCGCCGGACAAGGCTGCCTGTTAACATCAAAAGCGAGGCCCTGCACCTGATGGGACGGGACTTCCTGTCGGTGCCCTCCTCTTACTTGCCTTGGTGATGGTAGATGCGCGTCCACCACCACTGAAACAAACGTATCGGTTTGCCACGCTGAACATCAACATGATCGGCACTGTATCCAAGCTGCAACTCCTATGTGACATGCTTCGGGCCTCTGACGTCGACGTCGCCCTTCTTCAGGAAGTACGCGTTGCCACACTACCACCAGTCTACGGCTACGACTCATACACGTCCACATGTGATCAATCAGGGCGTGGAGTGGCTTTCTACATACGCGAAGGAATCCCACTCAAGGACACGACAATCCTTCCCTGTGGAAGAGGCATGGCTATTACCATCTTCGACACGCGCGTCATCAATATCTACGCTCCGTCTGGCTCCACGAACCGTCGGCAGCGGTCCACTTTCTTCGGACATGACGTGGCGCCCCTGTTTTCTGGAAGCTATGATCGCCTTATCATGGGAGGCGATTTCAACTGTGTCCTCCATCCGCAGGACCAAATGCCTGGTTATTCGCCATGCCCGGCGCTCCTCACCTTAATCGAAGATTTTCACCTAGTGGACGTTTGGGAGAAAATTCATGGCAATACTCCCGGTTTCACCCATTATACAGCACATTCTGCGAGCAGACTGGACCGGTTATATGTCTCTGCCCACCTTGGCAATGACGTCGCCCAAGCTGAACGGTGGCCCCTTGCATTCTCGGACCACTGCGCCGTCATTTGCTCCCTGGCTCTGCCACCTCAGTCAGTGTGGCGCAGCAGAGGTTACTGGAAGCTTAATACCTCCCTCCTTAATGATCCACACTGCCGACAATGTATTGCCACTACGTGGGCGTCTTGCGAAAGACGTCTTCCACAGTACACATCCACGTTCCATTGGTGGCTCAAATGTGCCAAACCTGCGATCAGAAAGGCCTTCATACACTGTGGCAAGGAAGCAGCAGCATGGCATCAAGACACCACAAATTTTTACTACGCCGTCCTCCGTGAGCTCGATGCACTCCCTCCATCACCTGACACCCATAGGGAACGACAACGTACCAAAGCTCGTCTCCTCTCTCTTCAACGTGCACGACTGCATGGTGTCGTGGTGCGTTCCCGACGACAAGACCTCCTCCACGACGAAACCCCATCCACAATCCATGCCGCATCCGACCACAGTCGTCGACGTCGACTCTTCGTCTCCCACATCACGACCTCCGATGGTGTTCACCACACAACACAGGCGGCGGTGGTGTCTGCCTTTGCTGAACATTATCGCCAATTTTATGATGATGAACAGATGGCGACGCCCATTCCTGATAATCTCCGTCCTTCCCCTGACCGGACACTCACCGTAGCGGAGTCAACGTCCATGATGTCTGCAATCACCGCAGAAGAGGTAGTAGATGCGATCAACAGAGGGGCCAAGAACAAATCACCAGGACCAGATGGTATCCCAGTGGAGTTTTACCGGGCGTTCACCACGTTGATGCTTCCTCGCTGGACGGAAATGATTCACGAACTCTTTACTCCATCCTTCCCAATTCCACCTGAATTCGTCACTGGCATTCTTCTACCTGTGCCTAAACCGAAGGGAGGGTCTCATGTCTCTGCATATCGCCCCCTTACACTCCTGAATGCAGACTATAAAATCTATGCACGCCTCTTAGCAGCGCGCATGCGCACCGTCTTACCTACGGTCCTTTCACCTGAGCAGACCGCACGTGGTTGTGGAGCCACCTTACAAACAGCCCTAGGAGAATGCCGTGACCTCATTGCACTGGCGTCGGTTTGTCGCCTTCGTGCAGCACTGGTATCCGTCGATTTCACGAGTGCCTTTGATCGCGTTCGACACCCATTCCTCCTCATGGTGGCGACACGTATGGGGTTCCCATTACTTTTTGTCGATGCCATTCGCCGGTTACTACTTCCCGCCGTCTCGATGGTACAAGTCAATGGGAGGCTTGTAGGACCGATTCCTATACGCCGCTCTGTACGTCAAGGATGCCCTATGTCTACTTTACTATATGCCATTGCACTTGAGCCCCTCATCACTGGACTTACCTCTAGACTGCAGGGCCTCACTTTGCGTGACTACACTTTTCACTGTAGGGCTTATGCGGACGATCTTCTCTTTCTCACCTGCTCCTCCACGGAACTCAATGACGCCATCCAATGGATCCACCAGTATGGACATCTTTCTGGTAGCATTCTTAATGTCCGTAAATCGACTATGATGCACATTGGGCGCGGCCTCCCGGCTATGGTGCCGAACCCACTCCCAGTCAGTACCACCCTTCGTTACTTGGGTATCGAATTTACGAGCTCCACACACCGCACAGTGGCCCTGGCATACCGGCGGCTTTTGCAGTCGATTCGGCACCATGTCCACGGTCAAGTGCACCGTAACTTAAACCTACTCCAACGTGTGTCCTATGTCAACATGTATGTAGCCCCTAAACTGGTACACGTCGCCCAGATCCTCCCAATGCCGTTACTCCTTGGCCGCCGCATCCAATCAGCCTTTGGATATTTCGTGTCAGCAGGGGCACTTTTCAAAGTCCGCTACAGCACTTTAACATTGCCTCCTGCAAAAGGTGGCCTCGGACTCGTCAACGTGCGGGCACGATCTTGTGCACTCTTTGTCCACACTCTGTTGCGGCACCGGCAGGGGACGGTTCCGCCCTTAACACGTAGTCTCTTAGATATCCTCCGACCAGCTTCTCTCGATCCACCGATCAATGTGGCACCTATTTCTCCATTATTGTACCACGTCGCCAATTGTTTCATAGAACTCAGCTACGTTCGGGCCGATCTTCCAGTCGCCCGTCCTCCCCGTGCAAAAGATTATTATCGTTTGTTTATGCTGTCCAACCCTTGCGACCCCATGGTGCTACGGCATCCTGACATTAACTGGCGCACGGTTTGGGGGTGTGTGCATGCACCCTTTTTACCGTCGTCTGTGTCTTCACTCTGGTATGTTTTAGTTTATGGAAAGTTCCCGACTAACAGTCGACTTTATCGCATAGGACTGGCCACCTCCCCATTCTGCCCTGACTGTCAGCTCGAAGACACCGACGAGCACCGTCTTACGTGCCCACTGAAACAAAACGCATGGCTCCTCATCCAACGAATCGTGGGCTTTTACCTCCGTGCCCCGCCAACGACGGTAACCCCGGATTTCCTGTTGTTGCCCCAGACATTTCACTACCCTCTTGCTAAGCACCATACTCTCATCTGGTTTCGAGGACTGGCTTTAGAATACCTCTTTCAAAATGGTCCGCATACAGTTCTTGACTTCTGGTACAAAGTTGTGACCTCGCATAGCACCCTCACCCGAAAAGCATCTTACCGACAAACTTTTGCCGCTTATCTCCGCAGCGTCTTCCTTGACCCCCCTCAAAGCTGGGGTGTACCATGCATACCTGTCACATGATGCAACACCCTTATCCACGTTCCCATGCATCGACAAAAAAAAAAAAAAAAAAAAAAAAAAAAAAAAAAAAAAAAAAAAAATAAAAAAAATAAAATAAAAAAAAATAAAAAAAGCAAAAAGACAGAATATGTTATACTTTGTTGTATTTAATGTTTTTTCTTTTTAATGTATTTATTTATTTTTTTGCTTAACTAATAGTTATTTGTATATGTTTAAATGGAATGGTACCTTGAAGAACTCTTGCATAGTGAATATATATGTACTTTTAGTTTCTTCAATACAAATTATTACAAAAAAAAGAAACAAAAAAAAGGATGTTATATTTTGTTGTATTTAATGTTATTCTAATAATTTGTTTACCTAACACTCATTTGTATATGTTTAACTGGTACCTTGAAGAACTGTTGCTTTGTGTATATATACATATGTACTACCCGTAAAAAAAAAAAAAAAAAAAAAAAAGTTGGTAGAGCACTTGCCCGCGAAAGGCAAAGGTCCCGAGTTCGAGTCTCGGTCGGGCAGACAGTTTTAATCTGCCAGGAAGTTTCATATCAGCGCACACTTCTCAGCAGAGTGAAAATCTCATTCTGGAAACATCCCCCAGGCTGTGGCTAAGCCATGTCTCCGCAATATCCTTTCTGTCAGGAGTGCTAGTTCTGCATGTCTCACAGGAGAGCTTCTGTAAAGTTTGGAAGGTAGGAGACGAGGTACTGGCAGAAGTAAAGCTGAGAGTACCGGTCATGAGTTGTGCTTCCTTAGCTCAGTTGGTAGAGCACTTGCCCGCGAAAGGCAAAGGTCCCGAGTTCGAGTCTCAGTCGGGCACACAGTTTTAATCTGCCAGGAAGTTTCATATCATCGCACACTCCGCTGCAGAGTGAAAATCTCATTCTGGATTGAGATAGCTGATTGTGGAATAGAAAAACAACTACAGTCGCTTTTTCGTGGAAAGGCAACAGGATCAGATGAGATATCCGCAAAATTCTACAGAAATTATGCGAGAGAACTTGCTCCTTTTCTAGTAGCATTTTATAGTACGTCGCTGGAACAACGGAGGATATTTAGGACTGGAAAAAAGCGCAGGTCATTCTCGTTTTGAATAAAGGTCGTATAACACATGCACCTAATTAAAGGTCTATGTCTTTGAAGTCAGTCTCTTGTAGAATTATGGAACATGTTTTATGCTCAGGTATCGTACTATAGTTGTTACTGGATTTAAGACTTCTCTGCAAACAGAACTCAACACATAGCTCTTACCGGAACAAAATTGACAGATGCAAAGGTAATTTCGGGGGTACCCCAAGGAAACGGATAGTACCGCTATTGTTTGCAGTGTACATAAATGATCTAGACTCATGCTCATAAATTAAAGATAATGATGATGCATGGTGAAACAACGCTCTGGTGGCTGGTTTGCGGGCTTAAATCACCTCGGGGTATGACCATGCCGTGCATTTGACCTGCGGTCGCCGCACGGTGGCGCTGGCAGCAGTCCACATACGCAGAGGTGTGTTGGTGCATGTCAGCTAATAACTGTGCAGACGTTTTCAGACGTGCTAACGGTGACTGTGTGTTGAAAATGGCTCAAAGAACACATATTGATGACGTTATCAGGGGTAGAACGCTAGGGTGACTGGAGGCTGGTCAAACGCAGCAGGTCGTAGCACGGGCCCTCCTAGTGCCACAAAGTGTGATCTCAAGATTATGGCAATGATTCCAGCAGACAGGAAACGTGTTCACGCGCTACAGTACTGGACGTCCACAGTGTATAAGACCACAAGAAGACCGATATATCACCATCAGTGCCCGCAGACGGCCACGGGGTACTGCAGGTAGCCTCGCTTGGGACCTTACCGCAGTCACTAGAATAGTTGTCTCCAGACACACAGGCTACAGACGACTGAACAGACGTGGTTTATTCGCCCGGAGGCCTGGAAGGTGCATTCCACATTCCACTGTCCCCTGGTTACAGGAAAGTTCCTAAAGCCTGATGTCAAGAACACAGTACATGGTCATTGGAACAGTGGTCCCAAGTTATGTTCATGGCCGAGTCCATGTGTAGTCTGAACAGAGATTCTCGCCGGGTTTTCATCTGGTGTGAACCAGGAACCAGATACCAACCCCTTAATGTCCTTGAAAAGGACCTGTGTGGAGGTCGTGGTTTGATGGTGTGGGGTGGGATTATGATTGGTCACGTACACCCCTGCATGTCTTTGACAGGGGAACTGTAACAGGTCAGGTGTATCGGGACGTCATTTTGCATCAGTATTTCCGCCTTTTCAGGGGTGCAGTGGGTCCCACCTTCCTCCTGATGAATCATAACGCACGGCCCCACCGAGTTTCCATCGTGGAGGAGTACCTTGAAACAGAAGATATCAGACGAATGGAGTGGCCTGCCTGTTCTCCAGACCTAAACCCCATCGAGCACGTCTGGGATGCTCACGGTCGACGTATCGCTGCACGTCTTCAGACCTTTAGGACACTTCAGGGGCTCCGATAGGCACTAGTGCAAGAATGGGAGGCTATACCCCAGCAGCTGCTCGACCACCTGATCTAGAGTATGCCAACCCGTTGTGCGGCCTGTGTACATGTGCATGATGGTCATATCCCAATTGATATCGGAGTATATGCTCAGGAAACAGTGGCGTTTTGTAGCACACGTGTTTCGGGACGGTTTTCTCAAATCATCACCAATGCCGTGGACTTACAGATCTGTGCCGTGTGTGCTCCCTATGTGCCTATGCTCTTAGCGCCAGTTCTGTGTAGTGCCACGTTGTGTGGCACCACAGCCGGCCAGTGTGGCCGAGCGGTTCTAGGCGCTTCAGTATGGAACCGCGCGACCGCTACGGTTGCAGGTTCGAATCCTGCCTCGGGCATGGATGCGTGTGATGTCCTTAGGTTAGTTAGGTTTAAGTAGTTATAAGTTCTAGGGGACTGATGACCTCAGATGTTAAGTCCCATAGTGCTCAGAGCCAAGTGGCACCACGTTTTGCAATTATCCTTAATTTATGAGCATGAGTGCAGTAGAAAGCGTCGGAAGCTCACGAAGGCAGTTCGCATATAATGCGCTTGTCTGTAAGAAAGTAGCAACGGCAGAAGATAGTAACGATCTGCAGAAGGGCCTACAGAGAATTGATGAATAGTGCAGTGACTGGCAGTTGACTCTGAACTTAAGTAAAGGCAACATATTGCACATACATAGGAAAAGAAATCCACTACCGTTCAACTACACTACTGGTGACAAATTGCTGAAAAAGTAACCACCGTAAAACATCTAGGGGTATCTAATCGGAGCGACCTTACGTATAATGACCGCACAATAAGATAATAGGAAAACCGGATGCCAGATTGAGATGCATAGGAAGAACCTTAAGAAAATTTAATTCAACTAAAGACGTGCCTTACAAAGCGCTTGTTCGGCCAAATCTTGAGTACTGTTCATCAATGTGAGACCCTTACCATGTAGGAGTAATAGAAGAGATAGAGAAGATCTAACGAAGAACGTCGCGAATAGTCGCGGGATTGTTCAGTCGGTGCGAGAGCGTTACAGGGATGTTAAACAAAATCTAGTGCAAGACACTACAAAGAGGCGTTGTGCATCACGGTGCGGTTTACTACTGAAATTTCGAGAGAGTGCTTTCCGGGAAGAGTCAGACAACATCTTACTTCCTCCTACATATGTCTCGCGAAATGGGGAGAATGAGAAAATTCGGGAAATTAGGACTAATACAGAGAGGGGATACAAAACCCGTTTTGAGGTCCTAGAGACCCTAGAACCAAGAGAGAACGTGGGGGAAAGGTGGAAAGAAATAAAATCCACGTTACTAAGTGTAGCGGAAGATATATTGAGATGAAAGAAGATAATGAAGAAGAGGAAATGGTTCCACGAAACATGCCGGAAGGCTACAGAAAAGAGAAGGAAGATGAGAGAGAAGTGGCTAGCTGAGAGGGAGTAGAAAAGGGAACATTTTATCAACAGCAGAAGGGAGACAAAGCGAATCCTAAGAGCAGAGAAGAGAATATGTCTAACCAGTATGCTAGAACAAGTTGAGGCAGAGAGCCAAAACAAGAACTCAAGGCAATTCTCCCAATACATACAAAATCGGGAACGTGGATTTCAGAGCCCAGCATTTTTCATTAGAGCAGTCGCCTTTCGGCACGCTAGCGGCACGGACGTCTTGTTTACGTCCTCGCCGCGCAGCTCGCTCGCGGAGTTGTTTACGTGATTCTGCCGTCTTAGCGCGCTATATTTCATTCGACAGAGAATGGCTTATGCCCACCGAAAATCGACACTGAAGATTAGCTTTGCACCTGAATATGCCCGACCAAAAGCACTGGAAATCGAACAGTTTATCAGAGATGAAGTCAAGATTGACTGCAACGATCTTGTTGGCATCCACCTTTCTATAGTGAGCAGTGTGGTATACGTGAAATTGGTCAACGAAGACATATGTGAAAAAATTCTAGATGCAACTCGAAGTGGTCTTAAGTTCCGTCACTCTGATGGACACATCGGTGACGTAACTGTGGAACATGCGGGACTTGGACTGCGCACGATACGTGTTTTTGAACTCCCTTTCGAGGTGCCTTCAGAGGTAGTGGTATCTGCATTCCATCCATATGGAAAAGTGATTAGCCACACAGCTGAGAAGTGGGTTCAGTTCACTACATACCCGGTTCTCAATGGAGTACGGCAGATCCGCATAGAACTAACCAAACATGTGCCGTCCTACTTATATATTGGTGGCTGCCGTGCAATTATTATTTATGATGGACAGCCGAAGACATGCTCGGGATGTGGCAAAGAAGGACACCTCCGTTCCAGCTGTCTGCAGCGCAGAATCACACAGTTACCGCCTGGGGACCTGCCGGCCACGACCGCTCCGACGTCGCTACCGCTGACGTTTGTCGAAGCTCTCCATAGCGACCCCCGACCGCGAACACCACTGGCTCCTACTACTGGTACATCGTCGTCTCCGGTACTGCCTCAGGCTGTTGCGGACGGACCGACGCCCTTGCCTCCTCCTCCCGACGTGTGCAGTGGTGAGCAATCTCAAGGACAGGGGATGGCCCTTGACTCCATGATTGTGCCTACCGATGCTTTTGTGCCTGAACATCCGGATCCCCAGGCGTCTTCGGACACTGAAGATCACGTGCGCAAGCAACGGTCGCCGAAGAGACGTCGGAAACGGCGGATCGCCCCGTCTGACACCTGCAGGACGCAGTCTCAAGACGATGAAGATCAAAATTATCAAGTTGTTCCCCCGAAGGACGAATCCGTGGTGGAAGCACCAACTTGCACTCCGTCGGACGTACAACCATCCTTGCATGCACCAGGCGCTCGCTGTACCTATGGACGTTGAACAACAGCTGAGCCAGGACAACTCTTCCACCACCGACGTGACACTGCCTTCGGACTCTGCTGGTACTCCACTGGACGCACACCATCCACGCACCCTTGCGTGGTCTGTCGATGTAGCCGACGAAACACCAACTAGTGAGACAGCCGCGAATGCCGCTGCTCCAGCCCACGACTCCTGATCGACAGGGTTACAGGATGGGGATGTGCAGCCTACTGGGACAACATTCTTGTTCGCTGCTGCTCTTCGTGCCTCCATGAGCGTCCCTGTAGTCCCAATTCAAAGCAAGCTTACAGGATTGGCTCCATCAATGTCAACACCATTGGCACCCCTGTCAAACTACAATTGCTCCGTGATATGTTGAGGGCATCGGACCTAGATGTTGCCCTTTTGCAGGAAGTTCGCCTGGCGACGTTTCCTAATGTCTATGGCTATGTTTCCTACCTCACGCCGTGTGCCGACGGTGGCAGTGGGACAGCTATTCTTTTAAAGGAAGGCATTGATGTAGATGACGTGATTTACCTACCATCGGCTAGGGGTCTTGCTGTGACTTTCCACGGTGTTCGAGTCATCAATGTTTACGCTCCCTCGGGCACGGCCAAGCGACGGGAGCGGTCGCGGTTCTATTCAGAACAGATCGCTCCTTTGTTTGTCGGACGCTACGACCATATTGTTCTTGGCGGCGACTTCAATTGTGTGTTATCCCAAAAGGACCAACATCCCCATTTCACCACATGCCAGGAACTCAAGCTGCTTGTGCATGAACTGAAACTCACCGATACTTGGGACCGCGTGCATGGCGATCGGCCTGGGTATACGTACGTCACCAGCCATTCAGCAAGTCGTCTTGACCGTGTCTACGTGTCCCCAGGACTCGTAACTGCCACGCTTGACGCTGAGTTATGGCCTACCGCCTTTTCCGACCATATCGCCTACATTTGCACTGTTTCGCTCCAGAGGCAGAAGGTGTGGCGCGGTCGAGGCCTGTGGAAGCTGAATGTGGCCCATCTCAAGGATCCGGAATGTAGGCAGGTCGTGGAACAACTGTGTGAGACGCCTTCCAGCGTATCCTTCAACACTTCGGTGGTGGATCGACTGCGCCAAGCCTGCTTTACGTCGTTCTATGATGAATTACGGTCGCGATAAAATGTTATGGCACCGACATACCATGGAATACTATTTCACAATTCTCCGGGAACTCTCAAACCTTGCCCCCTCAGTTCAACGACAGGTTGAAATTCAACGTATTAAGGCGAAGATAATTTCTCTTATGCGTCACCGCCTTGAAGGCACAGTAGTACGCGCAAGATGTCACGAATGTGTACCAGGAGAGCTCCCGTCCATGCATCATGTTATCCGAGAGAAGCAGCGGTGTCGTAGAAAATTGATCAACACCCTCGACATGCCAGATGGTCGTCGATTGACGTCCCAGAATGACATCGTAAGAGCCTTTGTGGATCACTACAACGAGTTCTATGCAGCAGAGGACCGAAACGTGGCGGTAATGTCTGATGTCCTCCGTTCCTTGACAGATACCCTGGACGAGTCTGCTGCGGAGATTCTCACGGCGACAATTACGGCTGATGACGTCGCCGATGCTCTTCATAAGGGTGCGGCAAACAAAGCCCCAGGTCCAGATGGGTTCCCGCTGGAGTTTTACCACACATTTCATGACATCATGGGCTCACGCTGGACTGCGATGTATGAAGAACTGATGAACCCTGACTTTCCTCTCCCATCCGAATTCGTAGAAGGCTTGCTTATCCCGGTCCCCAAGCCATCGGGAGGTCGAGGAGTGGAACATTATCGGCCGCTGACCATGTTAAATTGTGACTTCAAGATTTTTACCCGGATTCTTGGCGCTCGCATTAGGCGCGTCGTCCCTCAAGTTATCTCTCTGGATCAAACGTGCTTTGGAGGTGATAGTAACATTCAGACGGCACTCAGCGATTACCGTGACGTTATAGCCCTGACCATGACCTGTCGCAGTCGTGGAGCCTTAGTGACAGTGGACTTCGACCACGCCTTTGATAGAGTGAGTCATGACTTTCTCGAAAACGTACTCCGACGGATGGCCTTTCCCCACAGGTTTATACACATCGTCTTGCGGCTTCTCCGAGGTGCCACGTCGCGGGTGCTGGTCAATGGCCGTGTGGCGGGCCCTATTAACGTCATGCGGTCGGTCCGTCAAGGATGTCCGCTGTCGATGCTGCTTTTCGCCATTGCCCTTGAGCCACTACTACACGGTTTGAGGAGCCGGTTGACAGGCATAACAATGAGGGGGACTTCGTTCATCTGCCGCGCCTATGCAGATGACTTGGTGTTCTTGGTTCTATCGGAGGATGAAGTGCGAGAGGCACTGGCGTGGATCAACCAGTACGGGGCTGCTGCGGGCAGCCGTGTGAACCTGACGAAATCTAGTGCTATGTCCATCGGTAGAGGCCTTCCAGCTGAGAGTGTGGCACCATTGCCATTAGTGGACAAGCTCAAATGTTTGGGGATCACCTTCACGCGTGATATACAGCGCACGATCTCATTTAACTACAAACGCCTGCTTCAAGCTATCCGCACGAACGTTCGTGGCAACCTCCTGAGAGCATTGGACATGTTACAAAGGGTGGATTTTGTTAACACTCATCTAGTCTCGCGACTACCCCATTTAGCACAGATTTTACCGATGCCAAAGGCAATGGCACACAGACTTCAGGCGGCGTTCGGCTACTTTGTTAGCGCGGGTCTTATCTTCAAAGTCCGCTACGACACGCTGACACTTCCTCCTCGAGATGGCGGCCTCGGCCTTGTCAACGTCCGAGCGAGAGCAGCTGCCCTTTATGTAAGTACGATGGTTAAATCGTGGATCCGCCGCCGAAACGGATTATCGGGAAGCCTGATTGATGAAGTGGCCCCTCCCTCTCGAGTGGCACCCGTTGCAGTAGCCCATATTTCTTCCCCTCTCTCACATATCCGGACCTTTTTCATCGAATACAGTTATGTCCATGCCGACTTGCCTAGTACCAGACCCCCTATGGCACGTGATGTTTACCGAATCATGATGAGAAATCACACTCGGAATGTTGTGGAAAGGCGATATCCTACGATCGCATGGCCCGTGGTATGGCGTTCTGTACACCATATATACCTAGACACGAGCGCACGTGCGACCTGGTATTTGGTCGTTAATGGAAAATACATGACACAACTTCGTCTACATGCCATAAAAATGACAGATTCGCCGCTGTGTCCTCGCTGTCAAACGCTTGATACGGACGAACATCGACTGATGTGTGGATCTTCTGCAGAGGTGTGGCAGCTGATTCAGAAGATGCTTGCCTTTCTTCTACGTACGGCTCCCCATGCCATTACACCGAAATCTCTTCTGTTCCCAGATGAGACATACTTCCCAAGTACGAAGACCAACGCTGTGATCTGGATAAAAGGTCTCTCGATCTCTTATTTGTTCCATGAAGGTGATAAGAGTGTTCTTGATTTTTGGACATTCCTGCAAGATCGCTTTACTTTTCTCATGCACCATCCGCGATACCGTCAGTACTATGCCAACTTTTTGGGTAGTGCCTTCTTCGATCCCCCCTGCAGCTGGGGTGTCCCAGGTATGAGAAGATGACTTCAATGAGAGTGTGTAATACCAGGACTCAGTCCCATGTACCGGAAAATGCAATATTCTTCGTGAAGACGTGCCTGGAACATGCCTGACTGCCTTGGGATTCGGTGTGCGTCTACCCACAAGTTGGCGGGACGCGGATGCTGCTTTGTCTGTTCTGCCAGGAGGGCGTTTTCTTTAATTCCTATAATTCCCTTTCTATTTTATATGTTACTGATGGTAATTCCACATAATTTTTTTTTTCGCCTGGAGGGCGTCCTATGTGATATGAACAAATATATGTAAAATAAATAAATTAATTCATAAATAATAAAAAAAAGTTGGTAGAGCACTTGCCCGCGAAAGGCAAAGGTCCCGAGTTCGAGTCTCGGTCGGGCACACAGTTTTAATCTGCCAGGAAGTTTCATATCATCGCACACTCCGCTGCAGAGTGAAAATCTCATTCTGGATTGAGATAGCTGATTGTGGAATAGAAAAACAACTACAGTCGCTTTTTCGTGGAAAGGCAACAGGATCAGATGAGATATCCGCAAAATTCTACAGAAATTATGCGAGAGAACTTGCTCCTCTTCTAGTAGCATTTTATAGTACGTCGCTGGAACAACGGAGGATATTTAGGACTGGAAAAAAGCGCAGGTCATTCTCGTTTTGAATAAAGGTCGTATAACACATGCACCTAATTAAAGGTCTATGTCTTTGAAGTCAGTCTCTTGTAGAATTATGGAACATGTTTTATGCTCAGGTATCGTACTATAGTTGTTACTGGATTTAAGACTTCTCTGCAAACAGAACTCAACACATAGCTCTTACCGGAACAAAATTGACAGATGCAAAGGTAATTTCGGGGGTACCCCAAGGAAACGGATAGTACCGCTATTGTTTGCAGTGTACATAAATGATCTAGACTCATGCTCATAAATTAAAGATAATGATGATGCATGGTGAAACAACGCTCTGGTGGCTGGTTTGCGGGCTTAAATCACCTCGGGGTATGACCATGCCGTGCATTTGACCTGCGGTCGCCGCACGGTGGCGCTGGCAGCAGTCCACATACGCAGAGGTGTGTTGGTGCATGTCAGCTAATAACTGTGCAGACGTTTTCAGACGTGCTAACGGTGACTGTGTGTTGAAAATGGCTCAAAGAACACATATTGATGACGTTATCAGGGGTAGAACGCTAGGGTGACTGGAGGCTGGTCAAACGCAGCAGGTCGTAGCACGGGCCCTCCTAGTGCCACAAAGTGTGATCTCAAGATTATGGCAATGATTCCAGCAGACAGGAAACGTGTTCACGCGCTACAGTACTGGACGTCCACAGTGTATAAGACCACAAGAAGACCGATATATCACCATCAGTGCCCGCAGACGGCCACGGGGTACTGCAGGTAGCCTCGCTTGGGACCTTACCGCAGTCACTAGAATAGTTGTCTCCAGACACACAGGCTACAGACGACTGAACAGACGTGGTTTATTCGCCCGGAGGCCTGGAAGGTGCATTCCACATTCCACTGTCCCCTGGTTACAGGAAAGTTCCTAAAGCCTGATGTCAAGAACACAGTACATGGTCATTGGAACAGTGGTCCCAAGTTATGTACATGGCCGAGTCCATGTGTAGTCTGAACAGAGATTCTCGCCGGGTTTTCATCTGGTGTGAACCAGGAACCAGATACCAACCCCTTAATGTCCTTGAAAAGGACCTGTGTGGAGGTCGTGGTTTGATGGTGTGGGGTGGGATTATGATTGGTCACGTACACCCCTGCATGTCTTTGACAGGGGAACTGTAACAGGTCAGGTGTATCGGGACGTCATTTTGCATCAGTATTTCCGCCTTTTCAGGGGTGCAGTGGGTCCCACCTTCCTCCTGATGAATCATAACGCACGGCCCCACCGAGTTTCCATCGTGGAGGAGTACCTTGAAACAGAAGATATCAGACGAATGGAGTGGCCTGCCTGTTCTCCAGACCTAAACCCCATCGAGCACGTCTGGGATGCTCTCGGTCGACGTATCGCTGCACGTCTTCAGACCTTTAGGACACTTCAGGGGCTCCGATAGGCACTAGTGCAAGAATGGGAGGCTATACCCCAGCAGCTGCTCGACCACCTGATCTAGAGTATGCCAACCCGTTGTGCGGCCTGTGTACATGTGCATGATGGTCATATCCCAATTGATGTCGGGGTATATGCTCAGGAAACAGTGGCGTTTTGTAGCACACGTGTTTCGGGACGGTTTTCTCAAATCATCACCAATGCCGTGGACTTACAGATCTGTGCCGTGTGTGCTCCCTATGTGCCTATGCTCTTAGCGCCAGTTCTGTGTAGTGCCACGTTGTGTGGCACCACAGCCGGCCAGTGTGGCCGAGCGGTTCTAGGCGCTTCAGTATGGAACCGCGCGACCGCTACGGTTGCAGGTTCGAATCCTGCCTCGGGCATGGATGCGTGTGATGTCCTTAGGTTAGTTAGGTTTAAGTAGTTATAAGTTCTAGGGGACTGATGACCTCAGATGTTAAGTCCCATAGTGCTCAGAGCCAAGTGGCACCACGTTTTGCAATTATCCTTAATTTATGAGCATGAGTGCAGTAGAAAGCGTCGGAAGCTCACGAAGGCAGTTCGCATATAATGCGCTTGTCTGTAAGAAAGTAGCAACGGCAGAAGATAGTAACGATCTGCAGAAGGGCCTACAGAGAATTGATGAATAGTGCAGTGACTGGCAGTTGACTCTGAACTTAAGTAAAGGCAACATATTGCACATACATAGGAAAAGAAATCCACTACCGTTCAACTACACTACTGGTGACAAATTGCTGAAAAAGTAACCACCGTAAAACATCTAGGGGTATCTAATCGGAGCGACCTTACGTATAATGACCGCACAATAAGATAATAGGGAAACCGGATGCCAGATTGAGATGCATAGGAAGAACCTTAAGAAAATTTCATTCAACTAAAGACGTGCCTTACAAAGCGCTTGTTCGGCCAAATCTTGAGTGCTGTTCATCAATGTGAGACCCTTACCATGTAGGAGTAATAGAAGAGATAGAGAAGATCTAACGAAGAACGTCGCGAATAGTCGCGGGATTGTTCAGTCGGTGCGAGAGCGTTACAGGGATGTTAAACAAAATCTAGTGCAAGACACTACAAAGAGGCGTTGTGCATCACGGTGCGGTTTACTACTGAAATTTCGAGAGAGTGCTTTCCGGGAAGAGTCAGACAACATCTTACTTCCTCCTACATACGTCTCGCGAAATGGGGAGAATGAGAAAATTCGGGAAATTAGAACTAATACAGAGAGGGGATACAAAACCCGTTTTGAGGTCCTAGAGACCCTAGAACCAAGAGAGAACGTGGGGGAAAGGTGGAAAGAAATAAAATCCACGTTACTAAGTGTAGCGGAAGATATATTGAGATGAAAGAAGATAATGAAGAAGAGGAAATGGTTCCACGAAACATGCCGGAAGGCTACAGAAAAGAGAAGGAAGATGAGAGAGAAGTGGCTAGCTGAGAGGGAGCAGAAAAGGGAACATTTTATCAACAGCAGAAGGGAGACAAAGCGAATCCTAAGAGCAGAGAAGAGAATATGTCTAACCAGTATGCTAGAACAAGTTGAGGCAGAGAGCCAAAACAAGAACTCAAGGCAATTCTCCCAATACATACAAAATCGGGAACGTGGATTTCAGAGCCCAGCATTTTTCATTAGAGATAAGAACGGCAACTTGATAAATGATAAGGAAAGAATTGTAAAAAGATGGAAAGAATACTTCTCAGAACTGTTGAGTTGCCCAGACCAAGATGAGATATTACCTGCAAACACTACGGAGGAAAGGAAAGGTGAAGAAGAATGGGAAGTTAGTGAAGAAGACATGAAAATCGCAATCAATGGGCTCAGAAACAACAAAGCCCCAGGGGAGGATGGAATAACATCAGAATTAATCAAGGAGGGAGGTGAGAGCTTACACTTAGAGATATATAAACTGTTCCAGTTGATATGAGAGAAGGAGACACTACCAGAAGAATGGAAATTGGCTATAATATGCCCAATATACAATAAGGGAAGCAAAATGGAATGCGGTACTACAGAGGAATCAGTTTGTAGAATGTAACGTATAAGGTGCTGTCCATCATTATCTTCAGAGAACTGCAACCATTCATAGAGAACAACATACAGGAGTACCAAGCTGGCTTTCGACCAAACCGATCGGCAATAGATCACATTTTCACACTAAGACAATTGTTTGAAAAACATTGGGAATATGATATCTACAGTCTGTTCGTCGATTTTCAACATGCATATGATAGCATCGACAGGAATAGCCTATACAATGCAATGTGGACTTCAGAATCCCTGAGAAAGTAGTGAGAATGGTGCAAGCTTATATGGAAGGGTCAAAGGCAGCAGTACGTTTCCGAGGAGCCACATCAGAAACATTCGAGATTGAGACAGGCCTCAGACAAGGGGAAGCTCTCCCATGTGTTCTGTTCGATGTCATCTTAGAGGAAGTAATAAAAAGAGTGGAAGCAACAGGAGGGGGCTGGAGTAGAGATGGACAGTAACTTCAATTGTCTCGCATTTGTAGATGACATAGTACTATTAAGTAAATCAAAGCACGAAAGCACGAGTCGAAAGAAATATTCCAGAAAATAGACAATTACGCTCAGAAGGTAGGGCTCAAAGTGAATCGTGACAAAACAGAGTTCATACAATTAGGAAGAAGATAAGAGCAGACACCATTTCTTGAGACAGATGGCAAGAGGTTTAAGAGTGTAGACCAGTTCAAATACTTGGGATCGTGGTTTAGCACGGACAACAACATAAAAATGGACATAAAGGAAAGAATAGCAGTGGGAACGAAATGCATGTATATCCTCAGAGAGACGTTTGGCTCTAAATCGATCTCAGTGAGCTCGAAGATGAAAATCTACAACACAGTGATATGCCCAGCAGTAATGTACGGTTCAGAACCATGGAGCATGACTAAGCGAGAAAGGGAAAAACTATTAATATTTGAAACAAGAGTAACGAGGAAGATATGGGGACCAGTTTTAGATAATTGAGAATGAAGGATTAGGAAAAACGAGGAAGTCTACCTTCTGATGCGACAGCCAACTATCCTACAGAAGATAACGAGCAAAAGAATACAATGGGCGGGCCATGTAGCCCGTATGACAGATCGTAGACAGGCGAAGATGGACCTAGCGGGGAAACCAAACACCAAACGCCCCATTGGACGACCAAGGCAGAGCTGGATGGACGACCTGGCGAAGGACCTAGCACCTAGCAGCCCTGGGAATTGAAGACACCTGGTGGAACCGGGCACAAAATAAGAAGAAATGGAGGCAATTTGTGGAAGCAGCGCGTGGTCTTCAGGGCCAGTGATCGCTGAAAATCTATCCTTATACAGAGAGGGGAGGCAGGATCAGTTAGTGGTACCAGAAGTATACTCTGCTACACACCATGTGGTTGCTTTGAGTAAGTAGATATATTATAGATGTAAATCGGCTACAGAAATGGTGGGCTTTTGAGGAGGTACTCGGCCATTGTAGCCCATTCCTTATGCGCAGTATTGTTCTAGCTGGACTGTTGGTAGCACTTCGGAAGTCACGAGTGACTCCTCCTGCAGATTTCATGCAATTTTTACGGATGCCCGTATGACAGATGGAAAGACTCTAAATGGTAAAGGAGGACTTAGAGACAAAATCTTTCAGTATTATGGAATGGCAATAATAAACAATGCACATCACCTACAACAAATGAAATAGCGGCGTAGGCTACGTTCTTCCAAAGATTGTCCACTGATGGTACACCTATACATGGTCTTTGCCCACCTAGTGCTGATTCATGGTGCAAGTAAAGCAAAGGTCCGGCAGCGGCTACAGAGGAACAATTTAAGCATCAAAATAGGATACCATCTGCATGCTATTAAACCAATATATAGAGAGTTGGCTCATCATGCTCTTCTTTACAAATGTCTCCTTGGAGGAACGAAAAATCCGAGTGATTCTTTCAATAATGTCATTTGGGCCCACATACAAAAAAAATATCTTTGTAGGAAAGAAAACTGTATGCTTGGGTGCCGGCCGCGGTGGTCTCGCGGTTCTAGGCGCTCAGTCCGGAACCGCGCGACTGCTACGGTCGCAGATTCGAATCTTGCCTTGGGCATGGATGTGTGTGATGTCCTTAGGTTAGTTAGGTTTAATTAGTTCTTCTATGCGACTGATGACCACAGATGTTAAGTCGCATAGTGCTCAGAGCCATTTGAACCATTTTTTTTTTATACTTGGGTGTTTGCTACGCTGTGATAACGTTTAATGGTGGTAGCAAGAGAAGAATTAGGGCACTAGAGCAAACTGATATCATTCCAGGAGCCAACACACTACAAGACTTCCAGTGAATGGATCGATTTTGGATCATGAAAGCACAGCGTGCAGCACGGGAGATGACTAAAGAAGCATGAGGCAGATAAAGAAAGAAGCTTTTAAGTGTGTAAGAATAGAATACATATAATGCTGATTATGGGCCTTGCTGTTTCTAGGAGCTAACATGGCTGCATATGTGAGCCGATTTCAAATGAAACGTTTAATGTTGATTTCCGGAAAATGACCTTTTTTTAAAATATTTGACCCATTATCTCAGGAACTATTACAGATACGTTTATCTAATTTTACCTCTTAATATAATTCTGCTGCTGAACCACCAAAACATTTTAACTGTAATGATTTTTTACTTACAGAAGCAGAAGTGGATTTAAAAAAATTGAACAAAAATTAAAAAAAAATCATAACTAATTATTTTTCTATATATTATGATTCTGGTTTAGTAATCAGAAAACGATTGAAACTATACTTACCAAAAATTTCAGATATCTATGTGTCAAAGGTTCTAAGGTAATGTGTCATCAATACTGCAAATTTGACACTGCAGGTTTAGGATATATAGGTACTCCCCTTAAGGTAACTGTGTGCTTGCTGCGAACATCCGTTTTATTCCAAAATGGCACCAATCCTAGTCTGGAAATATTTTTACGAAACGATGTAGCAGTGAAGTACAATGCTTCATTTGCTTTGACAGATTAATGGTTTGTCTGGCAGTTCTACAAAAAAATATTAAAAGAGAAAGGAAATAATGGTAGCAGTAATAAAGCAGAAAGTTAACAACAGTTCATTCTTGGTGGTGGTGGTGAAGCCCCATATTCCTTGACAGCGGAGGGGACGATGCGGAGACCCACACCGCTGTACTAGGCGAGGTGGTTTACCATTGCCTTCCTCCAACCGTAAAGGGGATGAATGATGAGAATGAAGACGACACAACAACACCCAGTCATCTCGAGGCAGGTGAAATTCCCTGACCCCGCCGGGAATCGAACCCGCGACCCCGTACTCGGGAAGCGAGAACGCTACGGCGAGACCACCAGCTGCGTATTCATGGTATCCAATAAAAATAGAAAGTAGTTGATCTGCTGTTTGTGTCAACATAATATGGATTTAACTGCTTGTAGCCCTTAAAAACGGCCAAAGTAACACATAAAACAGAGTTATCAGTTTTCATCATTTAGTCCTGACTATTCGTAATGCTCAAATAGTTGTACATCCCCAATTAGAACATGATTTTCGAACAGAGCTTCAAAAAAATTGGAATCAGTAGGAGAATGTTTGTGATGTTTTGAAGTATTCAGCTATTCACCACTTTACGAGAAAAGCAGCGAACGGTGGATGGAATAAGTTTTTTTTGTCTGTTTAATTTAATATTTTGATTCTATGCAACTTGAAAATGAGAAAGTCAAAATTTTGCAGTCTTCGTTCGATGTCTACGTTAATTACAGCAATTGACAGGACAAAAAGCCCGAAAATCGGTTATTTCAGAAACTGGCTATTTTGATAGGTTTTAACTGTCAGGTTTAACTGGTAATGAAGAAAAACAATGTAACCGAAAGCAGGTTGTTTTAGTGATACCCACCACCACTAATTAGAACTGGCTTTTGGCTACTGAAGAGTTTTCAATTTTTGAATTCAGTTATCTGATTAGGAACACTAATTACATATCTTGTATTGCTAATGAAACTTTCTATTTCTTTGACGACTTCCATTCTTTCACTTTCTCCGAGGATGTCTTCGATTTTCAAAGCGTGACCTATGTCTTTAATGTGTATTGTTACCGCCGTTTTGTTACATTTCCTCGGTCTGTAAAGGTTTATATGATGTTTAAATCGAGTTCTCAGATTTCTGTCCGTCTGGCCTGCATTGGCTGTAGGTAATTTTGTAAATGCTAGATGCGTCAAGATCTGTACCAGGCGGTTTAATGTTGTAAATAAGTTTCCTGCTTAGGTTGTTGTTAGTGCTGAAGATGATTTTTACATCCGTTTTTTCGAATAATCTAGTTGATTTATCAGGCATTACAACAAGATAGGCATTTTCGCTTATTTAGCTGCCGCGGTGCTGTCATTTGTGAGTGTGGGCTGCTGTTATTTGTTCAGTCTATTTTTATCTGTTGTGAATTTATATTAATGAGTCAACGATCATATCTATCGTGCTTTGTACGCATTTTATGGCTTCTATTTCTTGCTGGAGTTCTCTATTTTGAAACGGAAAGTTATGTTCATTCTATAGCTCTACTCTATAAACAACTTTTTTGTGGAATGTGTAGATGAGTTTGGAATCGTGGTGTCTTTACCAGTAGATTTTCTTTGAGGATGGTGTGGTGTTGTTTCCTTCATACTCAAAGGTGGAATGGGTGTTTCTATGCAGGCTATTGTTATTTCTGAAAGAGGGTTGTTACTTCATCATCTGTGCTATCAGACAGAAAGAGGGTATCATCCACTTACCTTTCATAATTCTCTGTTTGGTTGATAAATGTTTCTACTATTAGGCCACTAAGAAGGCTTGTCATTGTCAGCCCTAGGCCTTGCTTGTAAATTTTGTTTTTGGAAGAGAAGTAATTATATGAGAATACTAAATTCAGTAGATCTATAAACTCCACTGCTTGTGGTCTGCTCTTCTTTTTCAATAGGTTCTTACTTATTATGCCGACTGTTTCATCAAGAGGTAAATTGTTGCACAAGTTCAAAATGTCTAGGGATAAGACTGAGGTGGTAGACTCAAGTCATTCAAACTGTCACTAAGTTAATAGATGTTCTTTCTGAAAAAGATATGTCAAATGTGTATTTTTCAACTAGTGAATCATGTAGTTCTCTAATTAGTTTGTGGGCTGATTGTTGTGTTGATGTTATGAATTATTGGCTGTGCTCTAAATATAGACATTGTGGGATTCATTACAATAAGGCCCCGTACTTCACTCTTAGTGAAGAAGATGTTAGTGTTGTTGAGGCATTTTCTTATTTGAGCTTGAAACTTTGGTGTGGAGTCAACTTGGACTTCGTGTATGTGGTTGTTTGCAAAGAATTTAAGTGTTTTTACAGTACAATCATCTTTAAAGATAATTACAACAAACAAAGAGACACAGCCACACGCCAACAGAAGACACTATTGGACATCGATTTCTGATCACCCTGCTGCGCGGTTAGAGGCGCCATGTCACGAATTGCGCGGCCTCTCCCGCCGGAGGTTGTGTGTGTTGTTCTTAGCATAAGTTAGTTTAATTTGTGTGTAAGTAGTGATGACCTCAGCAGTTTGGTCCCTTAGGAATTCATCCACATTTGAACATCTATGGCCACCATCTGCCTCCTCCGACCCCCAAAATACCCCAATAGCCACGCCAGCAGCGAACAGAGAACAAAGCAGTTGTATGTTAATATAGATTACGACACTTTATCTTTAAGTAATAGTTTTCTTCATGCATAAACGCATGATGATGAGAAAAATATGCTTCAAACGCGTTGCAATATGTAAAATTAAACATAAAAAACGACAGGCACCAGATAATACGAATAAGATTTTCCTGCGTATGAATTGCTCATCTTCTCACTGTGACAAATTCGAGTAAAAACTCGACCTGTCGAAGATTACCTCCACCTACTTGAACTTGTGCAACTGACTGTTAAGGCTGACACCATTTTATACAAGGATGTCGACATGGCAAATTTAATTCTGAGGTATTTAACGTGTTTCTGGGGTATTTCCTCTCAAGCTTCTTCGATTTAAGTCTTTAAGTCGAAAAAACTTTGAATAAGATGAAATCTTCCCGTCTCCTCTATACCTCTTTTTTTAATGATAACCTTTCCTTCTACAATAACCTGTGAAACTTTTCCTTGGGGTGTCTATCTCTTGCTTAATAATAACAAATGAAAACTTCCCTTTGAAATTTATTCTATTTCTCAATCTTCGCATACAAATTTAATTGCTGCTTAATAAAAGTGATTTTCTGATTATTTCGACGAAACATAGAAAGTGTCGTCGTCGTGGCCCTCAGTCGTTATCTGCAATAACCCAAAACTGTTCCTTACCTTTTTTACTGCATCGCCATCTGACTGCTACATCGAACTGCGACATGTATATACTTACTCTCGTTTACTATACTCTATTAACTGCTGGTGGGCTGTCATAATAAGGGGCTGTATTTATTACCAAAGCTGACGTTATTCTTTAATAGCAAATCTGACGTTATTCTTTAATTAATTTGACTGAAGTTACGTAATTCATAGTTACACTTTTTCTTGGCAACAACAAAATTTTTGCAACGTTTTACGTTGATGGTTTTTGGGGTGCAACATTGCTGGCAAAAATTAATTATATTCTTATAACGCTTCAAATATTTACTGTTGATAATGAAATGATTTTACAAACGTTCAAATGGGACTTACTTTTTACAATAATCTTACAACTAGCATTGCGCAAACATACCTTCAGTAGTCTTGAGTTTTGCAAAGAAAATAATTGAATAATATTAGTTCCTCTTATGATAATAGTTGATGTCTCTGTACATCCCTTTATAATCTCTTGTAAATCATAGCTGGTGGCTGGCAGGCACACCGCTCCTCTCAACCTCTCGCTTCAGACCTGCTACCAACTCGCTTCACATCTCGCTTACTACTGACCTCCTACGAACGCTAAAGTGCAGTCTCTCGTGCCAACAATGCTTTCTGGTGCAGACCATCCCTGCTGCCATAAAAAAATGTATCAATGCGCGGTCTTTCCCGCTCTGTTCTTAAAATGTATCCATACGCGGTCTCTCCCGCCCTTTTAAAAATTATATCAATTTGCGGTCTCTCTTGCCAACAATACTTTGGTGCAGACATTCCCTGATACCACAATTATTTCCAACATGACAAATATTAATTATTCCTACTTAATCCTATTAATAAAATATAAACATCTTTCATAAATTGTGATTTGACAATAGACAATAGAAATATACAAGTCTTAGAAAGAGTTCTGGAGACAGAGGAAGGTCATCCGACCCGTGACTTCATGTCATATATACTGACTGTGGCCTAAAAGATAAACCAAGATAAACTGTTACTACTTCTTTACAAACAGGTTTAGAGGGTGCTGAATATGATGTGCTTGCAACTTGGCCTGTTTGAATGTAACATACTTTGAGTATTGAATGAAGAGTTTGGCAAGTACTACTTCTCTTATTTTATGATTCTTGTTATGAATATTCACAGCATGCATCAATAACGGCGAATGAATACATGCAAAGTCGAGCAGAGTGCCGACGGGTCCGATTCTCGACCATAATTAATTAAAGGACGATCATGGTCGAATGTATGAGTGTGACTGTCTAGCGCGCATTTCGTGGTCTCACTTCGACCTGCGTAGTACGACGATCTAACTAGGGATGTCATTGAAACTTCCTGGCAGATTAACTCTGTGCGGCCGAGAGAAACTCAAACTCAGGACGTTTGCCTTTCGCGGGCAAGTGCTCTATCATCTGAGCTACCCAAGCATGCAGACCTTACAGAACTAGCACTCTTGGAAGAAAGGAAATAGCGAAGACATGGCTTAGCCACAGTCTGGAGGATGTTTCCAGAATGATTTCATTCTAGGGGTGCCATTGTTTATTTAGGTCATTAGAAATAACGAATGTTTCCGCTCATCCAAACAGATTGGAAATTAGTGTAAGGGCAGTTGGCTACAAAAAGTCGCCAGTTCGTCTGTCTTTTCCAAGTAAACAGATAGAAATTACGAGTCCTTAGGTGACGCCAACTATCAGTAGCACTTCTAGAATGCACAGAGAAAACGAAAGGCGGTGGGCCAGTGGGTTGAGAAGAATCTTTTGCTACCACGTCAGTCAAGAAGCAGTTACGTGTCAAATGTTTTCTAATAGGGTGAGTAAAAATCTTTACGACGTAACTGTAGTCATAACATGAGCCGTCTCCCGCTGTTAAGGAGGAAAAAAAAAAAAAAAATAGTAGTCTCGGAAATATATTGCAGTAAAACTTTTAGTTTCTTTTGAATGGAAGTTCCATTGTAGCAGTTTGTAGTGACTATTATTAATTACTCTGCATTAAAATGAAACTTCAGTCTGTTGTTTTTTGTTGACTTTAGTTATTTGGGACGTATATTTTACCCCTTCCTCTTTATGGCACCTCTAAATTTGTTCTTATGAAGGATGTCTTAAAACAGAGAAATGATTTATTCTTTTTATTGGTATTCAGCTTTTATTTTTCTTCCTAGTGACTAAAGTAACTGTATTAATTACTAAAAAAGACAAATTTAAACTGAAGGAGTAGACTAAGAGCAATGCACTTTAACAAAAATTAAAGCACATATCCTCGCGCCATTGTTCCTCGATATCTTTTCTAATGCTATGATTACCACTAAAGGTACATTTTTGTAAAAATGTTTCAGTAATTACTGCAACCAATCGCCGTTTTTTCTTCAATTTTTATTTATTCATGACGGTTTCGAATCGCCTGGCGGTCATGAATAAACAAAAATACACTCCTAGAAATGGAAAAAAGGACACTTTGACACCGGTGTGTCAGACCCACCATACTTGCTCCGGACACTGCGAGAGGGCTGTACAAGCAATGATCACACGCACGGCACAGCGGACACACCAGGAACCGCGGTGTTGGCCGTCGAATGGCGCTAGCTGCGCAGCATTTGTGCACCGCCGCCGTCAGAGTCAGCCAGTTTGCAGTGGCATACGGAGCTCCATCGCAGTCTTTAACACTGGTAGCATGCCGCGACAGCGTGGACGTGAACCGTATGTGCAGTTGACGGACTTTGAGCGAGGGCGTATAGTGGGCATGCGGGAGGCTGGGTGGACGTACCGCCGAATTGCTGAACACGTGGGGCGTGAGGTCTCCACAGTACATCGATGTTGTCGCTAGTGGTTGGCGGAAGGTGCACGTGCCCGTCGACCTGGGACCGGACCGCAGCGACGCACGGATGCACGCCAAGACCGTAGGATCCTACGCAGTGCCGTAGGGGACCGCACCGCCACTTCCCAGCAAATTAGGGACACTGTTGCTCCTGGGGTATCGGCGAGGACCATTTGCAACCGTCTCCATGAAGCTGGGCTACGGTTCCGCACACCGTTAGGCCGTCTTCCGCTCACGCCCCAACATCGTGCAGCCCGCCTCCAGTGGTGTCGCGACAGGCGTGAATGGAGGGACGAATGGAGACGTGTCGTCTTCAGCGATGAGAGTCGCTTCTGCCTTGGTGCCAATGATGGTCGTATGCGTGTTTGGCGCCGTGCAGGTGAGCGCCACAATCAGGACTGCATACGACTGAGGCACACAGGGCCAACACCCGGCATCATGGTGTGGTGAGCGATCTCCTACACTGGCCGTACACCTCTGGTGATCGTCGAGGGGACACTGAATAGTGCACGGTACATCCAAACCGTCATCGAACCCATCGTTCTACCATTCCTAGACCGGCAAGGGAACTTGCTGTTCCAACAGGACAATGCACGTCCGCATGTATCCCGTGCCACCCAACGTGCTCTAGAAGGTGTAAGTCAACTACCCTGGCCAGCAAGATCTCCGGATCTGTCCCCCATTGAGCATGTTTGGGACTGGATGAAGCGTCGTCTCACGCGGTCTGCACGTCCAGCACGAACGCTGGTCCAACTGAGGCGCCAGGTGGAAATGGCATGGCAAGCCGTTCCACAGGACTACATCCAGCATCCCTACAATCGTCTCCATGGGAGAATAGCAGCCTGCATTGCTGCGAAAGGTGGATATACACTGTACTCGTGCCGACATTGTGCATGCTCTGTTGCCTGTGTCTATGTGCCTGTGGTTCTGTCAGTGTGATCATGTGATGTATCTGACCCCAGGAATGTGTCAATAAAGGTTCCCCTTCCTGGGACAATGAATTCACAGTGTTCTTATTTCAATTTCCAGGAGTGTAGAAAAAAAACCGGCGATTGGTTGCAGTAATTCCTGAAACCTTTAACAAGACAGTCGCAGTGTTCCAAATCTAGAATGGATAAAAGTTTTATTTTCACATTTTTGTTCTGCCACGTTCTGGTGTCGGCCATCACAGACGCATGACATAGGAACAGCCTTCAATGCAGAATAGTTCTCGTCCTGCCGCAGGTTCCTCAACACGATACCCAAACGCCACCAGCCGCTAACATCAAACTTCAAGCATGTTTCTTTGCTACTATTGGTCTCCTTTAGGAAAATGTGGTTAATATAGTTTTTAAATGCAGGGTGTCCGAAAAATCTTTCCCTGATTACATAAATTGATAAATCAGGCTAGAAGTAAGATATAAATATGAAACTGGTGTCTAATTGTTTACAAACTATCAAAGTTTTTTTCACACGTCAGTAAACTTCCACATGAGCAACCTTGGTAGCACATAGCACATCTAGGCGATATTCAGTTTCCGTTCACACATTAGCCAACATCACTGGAGGCATCGATTCAACGACTGTGGTTATCCGTTGCCGCAGGGTTTCAAAATCTGGTACACGTGTTCGGTAGACCTCGTCCTTGACATAACCCCATAAAAAGAAGTCTAATGGGGTTATGTCAGGAGAGCGTGGAGGCCCAACTGTTGGTCCGTCACGACCAATCCATCGCCCAGGAGAGGTCATATCGAGATAGGCACGGACGTCCAAACCCTAATGAGATGGTGCACCGTCTTGCTGAAACAAGACATCGGAGTGATACTGAAGCAGCTGAGGAAGAGCATACAGTTGACAACATGTCCAGATACACTGCAGATGTGATGGTAGCCTCAGAGAAGAAGAATGGCCCGATAATTCGATCGTGCAATAGCGCGCATCAAACATTCACCTTTGGACTGCCTCTGGTTCACTCCATGACCTCGCCAGGGGGTTGTGAACCTCAAATGCGTACATTATGGCGATTCACTGCTCCACTGACAAAAAAGGTCGCTTCGTCGGAAGAAGGTAATTCGTCTGAGATAACCATCATCGTCCTCAATACGTGATAGCATTTCGACCACAAAGTCATTTCGACGTGTACTGTCATTGGGCAACAAGGCCTGAATGATTTGCACTTTGTATGCGCGAAACAATAAACGTTTGTGTAAAATGTCATGGAGAGAGCTTTTTGGCATCTGTAATTCACGCGAGGCCCTGCGCACCGATTTCTTCGGACTTTGCAGAAAAGACTTCCTTACAGCTTCCACCCACTCTGCTGAAGTTCTTGGTCGACCAGACCTCGGAAGGTCAGCAATCGATCCTGTGTTCTTGAAGTTGTCACACCAGGGTTTAATGCTCTTGACATCAGGTGGATTCCTTCCAAATATTGTCTGGAAGTGTCACTGCACTGTGGTTGGTGATCGTGTCTCATGGTACCACAGGACACACTGTGCCTTCTCTTGACTGGTTAACATGGCTTCTTGGGCACTGCACCTCATCCACTACTTACGTACTGCGAGCCTAAATCACAAAAAAACTCTGATAGTTGTAAACAATTCGACACAAGTTTCATATTTGTATCTTACCTCTAGCCTGAGTTATCAATTTATGTAATCAGGGAAATACTTTTCGGACACCCTGTAGAATCGAAAATCACATATAAAAATGTTATTTGAAAAGAGTTTTTGGAGCTGTATATGTTTTTTGGACATATCCAACCAGCAGTAACCTCTGTTTCATTGCAGAGAATCACTGTTGCCGCTGATCACTCTATGGTATTGATATCAGCAGAAGTGGAAAGTTAGACCCCCATGTTCTCAAAGTCGTAAAGTGCCTTGTCAGTGAAACCTTGATGTATTCTAGTAGCATTATCAAATTATTGAAATTATTAATTCGTTTTAACAGTAATTTCACTTTTATAAGAATAGATTAAAAAACCTTTTTTGCTAGTCAATAGAGACTCACATAACCGCAGATACTGATAATTTCACAGTGAAGGGCACACAGTGGTCAATTAGCTACTTTAAGAATGAGATTATGTATTCACGTCCTAATGAAGTACTAATTTTATTATTTAAATTTAGTATAATGATCGATATAACTGATAGCAAACATACACTGATGAGCCAAAAGTTCATGAGCACTGCACTCCAAGACGTTGGAAGCCGCCTGGTGACGTTGCGGGCACATGGTACGGTAACAAAAGTATGTCAGTGGAACAGAACGGACGGGGGATCACCCTAGCTGCAAAAAGGGGAACCTTATTGAAATAAGCGTTTTTGACACAGGGCAGATGATTAATACGCGGAGCCTGTGAACGAGTATCTCGAACACAGCGAAGCTGACTGAATGTTCACGTGCTAGTTTCGTGGGCTTCCAGGTAGAATGGCAGTGAAAGTACCACTGCGCGCTAAATGGTTGGACCTTCATGACTTTTGACAGAATGTGGGGTTCGGAAGCTTGTCTGCTCTGTAAAGTAGGATAAATGGTGATATTTGGCATCTCCGCCGAAAGAGCACAATGCTGGTGCACTCACAAGTGTTTCGGAGCACACCGCTCATCGTCCATTGTAGATCATGGAGCTCCGCAGCAGACCACTACTACGTTGTAACCTCCCAACAGTAAAAATATAATAACCTCCCAACAGTAAAAAAAAAAAAAAAAAAAATTATATAGCATTCACATTAACTTCAACGATGTCCATTCTGAAGTTCTATTGTTAACAGCAATCAAATAACATGTACTAATTGTCTTGTCCATGTCCATGTCACAACTAAACACAATGACTAATGTTTCCCCACACTTAGCTATGGTGCGAGGCGATGACTATCACTATGGAAGACTAGAGCACAGTGTGACATATTGAGGTGCAATGCGAACTGAGTCGCGATGTGACGTACTGAGGTACTGAGATTGAGAGATTGAGACAGCTCGGTCAGCGGCGGTGGCCTATATGCACGCTGCTGAGGGGCGTCATCCGCTCGTAGCCTGGGGGCGTGTCTCAAGTCTTCTCTTGACATCTAGTGCCACCCAGTGTGCTGGCGAAGGTGTACGCCAGCACAATATGTACTACAGTTTTTCTCTCTATGCCTCGCGCAGTTTCACATTTCAGAACATTTATAGCTTGACAGTAATTGAATATATTTGAAATCTTATATGAACCGTGTGAATATTTGGACACCATTCCAGATGCTCATCAAAGAAGGTTGTAACCTCCCAACAGATAAATTCCATAACCTTCCAAAACAAAGTGACTGACTTCCCGATAAAATTGTGACTCATATATAACCTTTCAAAAGAAATCTCGTAATGTAACCTTTTAATAATTAACTGACTGTGAATCTAAACTGGTAAATCTGAACATCAGCAGTGCTGCGTCATGGCCCTGAAGAATCATTCTGAATAAACTGAAAAATCGTACCTCAATGATGTCGCCAGATAACGGGTATACATTTGCTCTTTGTACCTAAAAGAACGTCTGTTGTCAATAAGGGAACAATCCAAAAATGTTTGTGGAACGTATGACTTGCAATACAAAATGATAATAGTGTCTGTAATTTTACGTCTACTCCTTTACCAGATACTGCTCCTTTTACTTTAGTTTTTCCTAATGGTAACGTAGGATGGGTGCTCTCTTTGTTACATTCTATGAAAATTTCTTGATTTATAACTGACATACGTGATCTAGAATCGAATATGTGAAAATGTGGATCTTTACTTCAATAACAGGGTGGGAAATGGTTTTTCGTATAACTGGTTTTTCATGTAAAAGTGTGTCTCGGATGTCGTCAAAAGTAATAACATTTTCGTGAACAAGATTCCGTGTATCAAAAGCATATCTTACGTTGCTGGAAGATGCAACTTGTACTGTATCTAGTCAAATTCTTTCTAACGTGCTGTTATTTGCGCGAGGATATTGTGGCATTTCAATTATCTATACATCTACATCTACATCTACATCCATACTCCGCAAGCCACCTGACGGTGTGTGGCGGAGGGTACCCTGAGTACCCCTATCGGTTCTCCCTTCTATTCCAGTCTCGTATTGTACGTGGAAAGAAGGATTGTCGGTATGCTTCTGTGTGGGCTCTAATCTCTCTGATTTTATCCTCATGGTCTCTTCGCGAGATATATGTAGGAGGGAGCAATATACTGCTTGACTCTTCAGTGAAGGTATGTTCTCGAAACTTTAACAAAAGCCCGTACCGGGCTACTGAGCGTCTCTCCTGCAGAGTCTTCCACTGGAGTTTATCTATCATCTCCGTAACGCTTTCGCGATTACTAAATGATCCTGTAACGAAACGCGCTCTTCTCCGTTGGATCTTCTCTATCTCTTCTATCAACCCTGTCTGGTGCGGATCCCACACTGCTGAGCAGTATTCAAGCAGTGGGCGAACAAGCGTACGGTAACCTACTTCCTTTGTTGTCGGATTGCATTTCCTTAGGATTCTTCCAATGAATCTCAGTCTGGCATCTGGTTTACCGACGATCAACTTTATATGATCATACTGTTCTGTTACTTCGTCCTGACGTATTAGGTTGTGGATGATATGGACTGTCTGGTTCATTCATGATCATCTGTGGTTGTGGATGATTCTGCTGCTGACAAAACCTGCTGTTATTAAATGTGCGCTGAAAACTGTGCTCATTACCTTTACGTCTGTCATGATAGTCATTACTATATGGCGCGTTGCGATAGGAGTTGAAATGATGTGTCTTCTGTACGTAATGATTTCCTTGTTGCTGTGCGTTACTATTTGGCGAAACAATAAAGCCTGATTGACCTTGTAAACCAAATTGTTGGCTAGGTATGCTAGCTGGTTCATTTTGTTGCTGTTGTGACGAGAAACCTCGATTATTGCCAAAATGTGTTTGTGGTTGTTGATAATTATGAGGATACTACTGATTAAAATTGTCTGTTATTAAAATTATGCTGGCAATTCTTGTCATTTCGGGAGTGTATAATGAAAACTGTCACTTTCAGGTAAAACTTGTCATATCAGGTTTTCTTTATTCATTCATAATCCTAGATAGATCGATAGTTGAAAAGTTGTTTTGATAGATATAAAGGATAGTAAAAGAGTAGGCAGCAGTGCAGAAAACTAAAGAGGAAATAGCACTACTATGGCTAGGGGCCCTCTGCATGCTATGGCACATATTCATCAAAGTGTAATAAATGCCCTGAGGTCAAATCATCATCATCATCATAATTTAAGACTGATTATACCTTTCAGCGTTCAGTCTGGAGCATAGCCCCCTTATAAAATTACTCCATGATCCCCTATTCAATGCTAACATTGGTACCTCTTCTGATGTTAAACCTATTACTTCAAAATCACTCTTAACCGAATCCAGGTACCTTCTCCTTGGTCTGCCCCGACTCCTCCTACCCTCTACTGATGAAACCACGAGTCTCTTGGGTAACCTTGCTTCTCCCATGCGTGTAACATGACCCCACCATCTAAGCCTGTTCGCCCTGACTGCTACATCTATAGAGTTCATTACCAGTTTTTCTTTGATTTCCTCATGGTGGACACCCTTCTGCCATTGTTCCCATCTACTAGTATCTGCAATCATCCTAGCTACTTTCATATCTGTAACCTCAACCTTGTTGATAAGGTAACCTGAATCCACCCAGCTTTCGCTCCCATACAACAAAGTTGGTCGAAAGATTGAACGGTGCACAGATAACTTAGTCTTGGTACTGACTTCCTTCATGCAGAAGAGAGTAGATCGTAGCTGAGCGCTCACTGCATTAGCTTTGCTACACCTCTCTTCCAGTTCTTTCACTATGTTGTCATCCTGTGAGAATATGCATCCTAAATACTTGAAACCGTCCACCTGTTCTAACTTTGTATCTCCTATTTGGCACTCAGTCCGTTTATATTTCTTTCCCACTGATATTACTTTCGTTTTGGAGATGCTAATCTTCATACCATAGTCCTTACATTTCTGATCTAGCTCTGAAATATTACTTTGCGAACTTTCAATCGAATCTGCCATCACAACTAGGTCATCCGCATATGCAAGACTGCTTATTTTGTGTTCACATATCTTAATCTCACCCAGCCAGTCTATTGTTTTCAACATATGATCCATGAATAATATGAACAACAGTGGAGACAGGTTGCAGCCTTGTCTTACTTCTGAAACTACTCTGAACCATGAACTCAATTTACCGTCAACTCTAACTGCTGCCTGACTGTCCATGTAAAGACCTTTAATTGCTTGCAAAAGTTTGCCTCCTATTCCACAATCTCGTAGAACAGAGAATAACTTCCTCCTAGGAACCCGGTCACATGCCTTTTCTAGATCTATAAAGCATAGATACAATTCCCTGTTCCACTCATAACGCTTCTCCATTATTTGCCGTAAGCTAAAGATCTGGTCCTGACAACCTCTAAGAGGCCTAAACCCACACTGATTTTCATCCAGTTGGTTCTCAACTAATACTCGCACTTTCCTTTCAACTATACCTGAGAAGATTTTACCCACAACGCTGATTAAAGAGATACCTCTGTAGTTGTTACAATCTTTTCTGTTTCCATGTTTAAAGATTGGTGTGATTACTGCTTCTTTTCCAGTCTGATGGAACCTGTCCCGACTCCCAGGCCATTTCATTTATCCTGTGTAGCCATTTATGACCTGACATTCCACTGTATTTGATGAGTTCCGACTTAATTTCATCTACCCCAGCTGCTTTATTGCACTGCAATCTATTGACCATTTTCTCCACTTCCTCAAATGTGATCCTACTTCCATCATCATTCCTATCCCATTCTACCTCGAAATCTGAAACATGAATGATCGTATTTTCACCTATATTGAGCAACTCTTCAAAATATTCCCTCCATCTGCCCAAGGCATCCACAGGATTCACCAGCAGTTTTCCTGACCTGTCCAAAATACTTGTCATTTCCTTCTTACCCCCGTTTCGAAGACTGCTAATTACACTCCAGAATGGTTTTTCAGCAGCTTGACCCATAGTCTCCAACCTGTTTCCAAAGTCTTCCCAAGATTTCTTCTTGGATGCTGCAATTATCTGTTTGGCTTTGTTTCTTTCTTCAACATAACTTTCTCTGTCTACCTTAGTATGTAGCCATTTTTGATACGCCTTCTTTTTCCTTTTACAAGCTGCCTTGACTGTGTCATTCCGCCAAGCTGTTTGCGTCATCCAACTTTTACACACTACTGTTCCAAGACATTCTTTAGCCACTTCTAGTACTGTGTCCCTCTACCTTGTCCATACCTTTTCCAATGACTGTAACTGACTACATCCAACTATCTGGTACCTTTCTGAGATCTCTGTTATGTACTTGTGCCTGATTTCCTTATTCTGAAGCTTCTCCACTCTTATCCTCCTACATATAGACCTGACCTCCTGCAATTTCGGCCTCACAATCCCAATTTCACTGCAGATTAAATAATGATCAGTGCCATCAAAGAATCCCCTGAATACACGTGTGTCCCTCACAGCCTTCCTGAATTCCTGATCTGTTATTATATAGTCAATGACAGATCTGGTTCCCCTGCCTTCCCAAGTATACCGGTGAATGTTCTTATGTTTAAAAAAGGAGTTTATGATTACTAAGCCTATACTGGCACAGAAATCCAAGAGTTGTTTCCCATTCCTGTTGGCCTCCATATCCTCTCCAAATTTACCCATTACCTTTTCATAGCCTTTGTTCGATTTCCAATCCTGGCATTAAAATCACCCATGAGCAGAACACTGCCCTTGTCCTTTACTCTAACAACTACATCAGCGAGTGCCTCATAAAAACTATCCATCTTATCTTGATCTGTCCCTTCACACTGCGAATATACTGACACAATCCTAATTTTCTTGCTAGACACTGTCAAATCTATTCACATCAGTCGTTCGTTTACATACCTTATTGCAACTAAGCTGGGATCCATTTCTTTCTTGTTGTAAAGCCCTACACCCCATTGTGCTATTCCTGCTTTGGCTCCTGACAGGTAGACCTTGTATTCTCCCATTTCCTCTTCTTTCTCACTCCTTACCCGAATGTCACTAACAGCTAAAACGTCCAGCCCCATCTTACTTGCAGCCTCTGCCAGCTCTACCTTCTTCCCAGAGTAGCCCCCATTGATATTAATAGCTACCCATCTCATTACCATTTGTTTGCCAAGTCGTATCTTAGGAGTCCCTGGTTTGTCAGTTAGAGGTGGGACTCCGTCACCTCCAAAGGTTCGAGGCATTTTGCTCTGATTGTTGCCAGCATCATATTTAAAGTACCAGGGAAGCAGGTTGCTAGCCTTACTTGCCCCGAATCCCATTGGGTTTTACCCCTAACAGTGGAGGGACTAACCGGTGGGTTTGGTAGTCTTTGCCGTATGAGCACAAAGGTGACCACGACTCAGAATATGTCCGAGATGCCCAGCCTTATTCCAAAGTAACTGGTATCCTGACTGTCGGGACCACTTACTTGGCCACTCATACGTCGTCCGTGGTTCATGAACTGGGGTATGACTACAGGAACCCACACCATGAACCACCATGAGGTCAAAAGCTGCAAATAAATTTTAGTTTCCGCGTTACAGGCCTAGCTGGTGGAAATGCAAAAGCAAATTGTTGTATCCAGTCCAAAGGGTGTATTTGTGTTCTGTCATTTTTAAATACCTTAAATTTTCTCACGGATAGAAAGTGCTTATAATCAAAATTATCACCTCTAAATGTCTGAGCAGGTTCAGGATTGTATGAGAATCTGTTTGTTTGTGTCTGTTAGGAATCTAAGTCACATACTCTCTGTAAATTACCTAAGTTATACTGGCTGTGTGAGTGTGACAAATCTTCAGAATGTGACTATGCTGTGACGTGTTAGAGGTTGAAACATTTTTCATTTCTGTCCCTTCTCGCTGTAAAGATGACAATTTTCTACGTAATGTATTATTGGACGTACCTATCTCACTGATTGTCTGCTGTATATTTTGGAATTCGGGTGTTTGATTGAACAAAACTGGTGACGTATTGTCTGATTTGGTGTCATTGTTATTTTCGATAACGTCAATACGACTGGCCAATCATCAAATTTTTCAGTCACTGCTTTTACCTGATCTTCATTTTTAGTGTCACAGGCATCAATTTGTTTTTGCATTTTATGTGTGGTTTTGTTTAATTTCTTAATGCCTGCTTTAATGGCGTCGTGATCCTGTATTAATTAATTAATTAATTAATTAATTCCAATTGTTCAAGTCTGCTGGTCACTGTCTGAATGTCTACTGTGTATTTATTTTCCAAGGTCTGAATATAAGTGTCTGTTTATGTTTTTAGGTCGGGGTTTTCACCATGCAATTCAGTGTTCAACTGTTTGATAGTATTGATTTCATCTGACACTGTAGCAATGTTGGTGTCTACTTATGCTTTTAGTTTCGTAAAGAAATTATGCTAGTCTTCCTGTCTCTGTGTAGTAATTGTTTCCATGACTTGTTTCTTTACTTTGTTCTGTTCCTGTATGAATTTACGGTAACGCGTTTCACTGTTTTGTAGGTGGTGATGAAAGTGTTCGTCAATTTGGCTGTTGTGTTGAAATTTCATGTCGTGTTTCGCAAACAGAGTGCGTGAAAGTTCTGCCGACATTAATTTAAACTCGTCGTCCAACTTTGTTGCGTTTTCTGAACATTGTTTAGCGACTGCACTGATTTCATCTCTAAGTAATTTTGTTGTGGCTGCATATGTATTAAGTATTTCTTGTGCAACGGATCTAATTTCCTCACTACTATTCGTAGCACAAGCCTTAATTTCTTCACGTAACTGTTCTTTGGTATCCTGACATTGCACGGCAACGGCTGTAATCTGTTCACTAAGTTGTTTGTAACTGCTTTCGTGTTTTTCATTAAGTTCTCTCTAACTGTTGTCTTGTTTTTCATTCGACTGTTTAAAATAGTTGTCTTGTTTTTCATTAAGTTGTTTGTACTTCTTGTCGTGTTTTTATTAAGTTGTAGCAATAATGCCACAACTTGATCCATGCCAAAATTAGCGACTCTATTCTCTGTGCTATGTGATGGTGTATCTGCATTTGTCACGTTTTTTGTAACCATTTGGTCATTGATTCATGAAAAGGCTTGCTAATTGGATATGAACTGTTGGTCACTACATCGAAATCAAATAAATCTGACGTGTTTTGAGTACATTGTTCATCTTTTTTAGAAACATTTATCTGTTCACTGTGTAAATTTTTGCAAATCATGTGTGTCAAACTGGGCAGCGTACATTGTAGCAGAACATGCTGCGCCATCAGTTGTTGTTAAATTTACTGTGGATATAATTGAATTTGTTTGCTCATCATTTAGGTCAGAATCATTACTGGTAGTCGGCGGCCGGGGTGGCCGAGCGGTTCTAGGCGCTACAGTCTGGAACCGCGTGACCGCTACGGTCGCAGGTTCGAATCCTGCCTCGGACATGGATGTGTGTGATGTTCTTAGGTTACTTATGTTTAATTAGTTCTAAGTTCTAGGGGACTGATGACCTTAGAAGTTAAGTCCCATAGTGCTCAGAGCCATTTGAACCATTGTTTTTGGTAGTCGGCACGCACTGATTATCTGTAATTGAAGGATTATCATTATGACACTGACGGTCGCTAGTATTATCGGTCAAATTATTCAAGTCGGCTTTTTCACTCATTACACATCGCGATATCCTGTTAGCAGTTTTTTGCGACATTTTCACAAGTCAAATGTAGGCACAAAATCAAACAAAGACATAGCAAAAAATGGAACAAATACAATAACAACAAAGAGCAATAAATTGCCGATGGTCTGCGAAAGAAGGAGAGACAAATTAGTAAGTGCTTTGCGCCAGATGCAAACTACATTTAACATTAGGTCTCGCATAGTTACTGTCACACTGAAAACCAATTCCAACAAACGAAAACACACAACTACTGCAAGTTTGGCAAAATCGCAACTGTTGACAGTTTGGCAAACTTACAACACTTGTTAACTATTGCAAGATGTTGACAACATTTTCAAACTCTTGTAAAAAAACACGGAAGGAAACGAGTTCTGAGTGTGAGGATTCATTACGAAAATCAACCCAAAAAGACGCATGTGGTGTAGAAAGTTTTTGTTACAAAGAGAAACCCGTGGAGCTTATAGTTTTGTATTGGAAATTGATGCAGGTAAAGTGAAATGAAATGTCGTGTGTCGAGGACCCCCCGTCGTGCAGACCGGTCGCCTGGTGCAAGTCTTTTATTTGCCGCTACTTCGGTGACTTGTGCTTAAATAGGGATGATATGATGATGATGAAGACAACACTACACCCAGTCTCCGAGCGGAGAAAATCTCCGACCCAGCCGGTAATCGAACCCGGGCCCCTTTGCACAGTATTCCGCTGCACTGACCAGCTTTTTTCTTTTGTCTCATTTTGTTCTACATTGTTCGTTGGATGTGTTCGGGGCGGACGACCGATGACACCCGTTTAGGTTCTTCGTTGATGCCTTCACTCAGTTTCATTATTATTATTATTATTATTATTATTATTATTATTAGAGAGGGTAGCTAAGCCTCTGTCTGAACACGCTGAGCTACCGTGCCGGTACCACTGAGCTATCGACGTGGATGGACAGGAAGGTTTCGTTTGAATGACACGTGGGCAATTCGAAGAACTCTTGAGCCTAGCAGTACCACATATTCAGCAGAAAGACACAGATTTTAGAGTCGCAGGATCACCAACAGAACTAGTTCTTGTAAGCTTTCAATGTTTAGCAATGGATGGCAGTTATACAAGTTTAGTGTAGTCTCATGGAATATCACTGACCACGATAAACGAAACTATGCCTAGACTGTGCTGGGTTGTTGTGAATGAAGAAAAGCCTTTTGTAAAAGTTAGTACTCAGGAGTCGCCATTGTTTGAAGGGCTTTTTTCAGTAGTGGTACAAGTCCATTACTTTCACTTTTCTGCCTATAATGCTTCTGAAACTAATGATCCAAACAAACAGAAAGAAAGGTTCATCTCTAGCAAGAAGCCATATGCTTCAATATTTCTGGTATCTCAACTGCAGATTTTTCAGCGCTCATTTAAGTTCAGGGCTCTGTATCTCACAATGAACAATTGGACTTGTACCACTACTGAAATAAGCCCTTCGTATAAAACCAGGAAAGAAACAAAACGGATGTCACGGAAATGTGCATGCAGCAGTCACCCAACTCTGCCGTGATTTGGCCCACTCACCATAAACTACAAACTTCTCTCTACTAGGTTATCAACTTCGTGATTTCAAACAACTGTTGACAAGAGTTGAAGACTAAGTCAAAGTTCGAGTTTAAAACAATTGACAGTCGAGAACGTTGGGGTTGGTTTTCAGAGTGAAGGTACCTAAACGACCAAGAAGTTGAGACAAACCAGGTGCCATGGCGAAGCAAATAGACAGTCGTTCTTCCGCCGCCCCAATTGCTAGTGGAATAGGAAACTGAATGACTAATAGAGGTGCTTAGTATCCTCCTTCACGCACGGGGTGGAAGCTTGCGGAGTCTGAATGTACACTACTGGCCATTAACATTGCTACACCAAGAAGATGACGTGATACAGACGCGGTATTTAACCTATGGCAAGGAGATGCTGTGATATGCAAATGATTAGCTTTTCAGAGCAGTCGCACAAGGTTGGCGCCGGTGGCGACACGTACAGCGTGCTGACAAGAGGAAAGTTTCCAACCGATTTCTCATACACAATCAGCAGTTGACCGGTCTTGCCTGGTGAAACGTTGTTGTGATGCCTCGTGTAAGGAGGAGAAATGCGTACCATCACGTTTCCGACTTTGATAAAGGTCGGATGTAGCCTATAGCGATTGCAGTTTATCGTATTGTGACATTGCTGCTCGCGTTGGTCGAGATCCAATTACTGTTAGCAGAATATGGAATCGGTGGATTCAGGAGGGTAATACGGAACGCCGTGCTGGATCCCAACGGATCGTGCAGCCACATCTCGATCCCTGAGTCAATAGATGGGGACGTTTGCAAGACAACAACCATCTGCACGAACAGTTCGACGACGTCTGTAGCAGCATGGACTATCAGCTCAGAGACCATGGCTGCGGTTACCCTTGACGCTGCATCGCAGACAGGAGTGCCTGCGATGGTGTACACAACGACGAAACTGGGTGCACAAATGGCAAAACGTCATTTGTTCGCATAAATCCAGGTTCTGTTTACAGCATCATGATGGTCGCATGCGTGTTTAGCGACATCGCGGTGAATGCACATTGGAAGCGTGTATTCGTCATCGTCATACTGGCATATCACCCGGCGTGATGGTATGGGGTGCCGTTGGTTACACGTCTCGGTCACCTCTTTTTCGCATTGACAGCACAGATGTGTTACTACCCGTGGCTCTACCCTTCATACGATCCCTGCGAAACCCAACATTTCAGCAGTATAATGCACGACCGCATGTTACAGGTCCTGTACGGGCCTCTCTGGATACAGAAAATGTTTGACTGCTGCCCTGGCCAGCACATTCTCCAGATATCTCACCAACTGAAAACGTCTGGTCAATGGTGGCCGAGCAACTGGCTGGTCACAATACGCCAGTCACTACTCCTGATGAACTGCGGTATCGTGTTGAAGCTGCGTGGGCAGCTGTACCTGTACACGCCATCCAAGCTCTGTTTGACTGAATGCCCAGGCGTATCAAGGCCGTTATTACTGCCAGAGGTGGTTGTTCTGGGTATTGATTTCTCAGGATCTACGCACCCAAATTGGGTGCAAATGTAATCACATGTCAGTTTTAGTATAATATATTTGTCCAATGAATATCCGTTTATCATCTGCATTTCTTCTCGGTGTAGGAATTTTAATGGCCAGTAGCGTAGATGCAGATGCACGAGAAATGATTTATGGACTAATAACATACAATCACAATTAAAATAAACAATGCTTCCGTGTTCCTCCGGGGGAGCTGGCGCGAAGACTGCCACGTATCAGGCGAGAGCTTTCGCGGTGAAGCAGCGCAAAAAAACGAAAAAAGAAGCGCTTACGGCGGGGAGGGGAGGGAGGAAGAGGAGGAGGAGGAGGGGAGAGAGAGAGAGAGAGAGAGAGAGAGAGAGAGAGAGAGAGAGAGAGAGAGAGAGAGAGGGTGGGAGGGAGGGAGGGAGAGGGAGGGAGAGAGAGAGGTGTGTGGCGGTGAGTGGCACGCGTTGTGCGCTCACCTGTACCGGCGCGCCGGTAATTCATTAGCTAAATTGCCGGGCGGGCCACATCAAAGGCGCCGCCATTGGCCACGGCGCGTCCCGCCACCGACACCCGCTCTCTCACACACGCGGCCGCACGGACGCGGGCCACCCCGGCTCCTCTGACTTACGCCGCCACCCGGATTTATGAAAATTGCCCCGTGTCGCCGCCTCGCCGCCTAGCAGCCGCCATTGTTGAAAAGCAATACGGGCCGGACGATTTATCGGAGCCTTCAGGAACCCCGCGACCGTATTCAACGCCGCGGCGCCCCCCCCCCCCCCCCCCCCCCGCCATTTTCTCACGAACCTCCCGTAAACTAAGAGTCGTGGCGGCTGCCGTCGGCTGGAAAAAGGAAGAAAAGAGCGAAACGTTGAGAAAATACTGTAGACTGGGAAAACAAAATGGGTGGGAGGGTAAAGGAGGCAGCGGAGAGGCCGAAATGAAATTACAGGTAGTCCTCGGCTGGCGGTCGCCGTGTAGACAACATTTCTGCCGGACCACTCAACCCATTACGGAGGCTTTTCGGTTCTACACGCTATAGCACGGATTTAAGTGTGAGGGAGGGGGGGGGCGGATGGGGTTTAGGAGATCTCGGGGTTCATGACCTCCCTTTCCGTCCCCGAAAGACCATCGTACCAATCTCTTTCTTAAGCTTTAATTTACAAAGCATCTTCCCTAGTCATTCTGCAGAAATGGCTACATATGTTTGTACACTTTTGGTTGTTTCGGCTTAAAAACAGTATTTTGTTCATAAACGTGGCGCACCGTTTACATATGTTATTTCTGCCTCTTGTTCCCAAGTTCTGCTAACCATTGCTTCCACCATCTGTGCTAGCGGAGGATGATGTGGAAAGGAACTTCGTTACGCGTATACACTTAATAGGTTTATGTCTTTCTGCGTTTTCTCTTACGCTGTATTGGTGTTGTTTACACTTCACCTCAATTTTGGAAACAGAAACTGGAAAAAGGCGAAAACTGTCCAGGAGATGCGCCGACTCCTTACACAGATGGGGTAAACTTCCTTCGGCCGCTTGCGGTTGTGGCACTGAGAGACAGACTGTCAAACACATCGTGCAGGAATGCCCACTAAGGGCATACGAGGGTGACCCACAGGATTTCCTAATGGTGACCCAAGAGGCAACCGACTATTAATTAACTAAGCTGGACGTCTGCTTGTGATTGCTCTTCTGTGAGTGTAAATTTACAATTGGTGGTGTCCTCATATACAAACTGTTATTTACTGTTCTGTTTATACATATGTGATTTTTTTAAATCGTGTTGTTTCTGTATTTTTTATTGTGATGTTATGAGCCATACGCTAAATAAAATAAATAATGTCCAGTATGTATGTGTAACGAAGATTATTTCGACTTCAACCCCCACTAACAAAGAGGAAAGTGGCTTGTAGAATACGTGAACAAGAGGCAGAAACACCATAAGTAAATTGCACACCAACTTTATAAACAAAATACTGTTTTCAATCTAAAACAACGAAAAATGTACGAACATATGTATCCACGTTTGGAAAATAAACACAGAAGATGCTTTGTAAATAAAAGCGAAACGCGTCTGGTGTAAAATTCCCTTTGATTAATTGCAGTTAGCTTAAGACGGAGAAACCAATAATAGTTTATTTTAACAGCTGCCACGGAAACGGGCACGCAAACAAACTTGTTTTACTACAAGCTTTTATATTATTATTCACAACAGTTTTCAAGTTTTTTTTTTTTATTAAAATGGCTTTATTTTCTTACACGAGGCATTTCGTGATATATTTCCATTTTAAAGTACATTTTTTCGTGCCTTCCCCTCATGAACCATGGACCTTGCCGTTGGTATGTAGGCTTGCGTGCCTCAGCGATACAGATAGCCGTACCGTAGGTGCGACCACAATGGATGGGTGTGTGTTGAGAGGCCAGACAAACGTGTGGTTCCTGAAGAGGGGCAGCAGCCTTTTCAGTAGTTGCAGGGGCAACAGTCTGGATGATTGACTGATCTGGCCTTGTAACAATAACCAAAACGGCCTTGCTGTGCTGGTACTGCGAACGGCTGAAAGCAAGGGGAAATTACGGCCGTAATTTTTCCCGAAGGCATGCAGCTTTACTGTATGATTAAATGATGATGGCGTTCTCTTGGGTAAAATATTCCGGAGGTAAAATAGTCCCCCATTCGGATCTCCGGGCGGGGACTACTCAAGAGGATGTCGTTATCAGGAGAAAGAAAACTGGCGTTCTACGAATCGGAGCGTGGAATGGCAGATCCCTTAATCGGGCAGGTAGGTTAGAAAATTTAAAAAGGGAAATGGATAGGTTAAAGTTAGATATAGTGGGAATTAGTGAAGTTCGGTGGCAGGAGGAACAAGACTTTTGGTCAGGTGACTACAGGGTTATAAACACAAAATCAAATAGGGGTAATGCAGGAGTAGGTTTAATAATGAATAGGAAAATAGGAATGCGGGTAAGCTACTACAAACAGCATAGTGAACGCATTATTGTGGCCAAGATAGATACGAAGCCCACATCTACTACAGTAGTACAAGTTTATATGCCAACTAGCTCTGCAGATGACGAAGAAATTGAAGAAATGTATGATCAAATAAAAGAAATTATTCAGATAGTGAAGGGTGACAAAAATTTAATAGTCATAGGTGACTGGAATTCGGTAGTAGGAAAATGGAGAAGAGGAAACGTAGTAGGTGAATATGGACTGGGGTAAAGAAATGCAAGAGGAAGCCGCCTGGTAGAATTTTGCACAGAGCACAACTTAATCATAGCTAACACTTGGTTCAAGAATCATAAAAGAAGGCTGTATACATGGAAGAAGCCTGGAGATACTGACAGGTTTCAGATAGATTATATAATGGTAAGACAGAGATTTAGGAACCAGGTTTTAAATTGTAAGACATTTCCTGGGGCAGATGTGTACTTTGACCACAATCTATTGGTTATGACCTGTAGATTAAAACTAAAGAAATTGCAAAAAGGTGGGAATTTAAGGAGATGGGACCTGGATAAACTAAAAGAACCAGAGGTTGTACAGAGTTTCAGGGAGAGCATAAGGGAGTAATTGACAGGAATGGGGGAAAGAAATACGGTGGAAGAAGAATGGGTAGCTTTGAGGGATGAAGTAGTGAAGGCAGCAGAGGATCAAGTAGGTAAAAAGACGAGGGCTAGTAGAAATCCTTGGGTAACAGAAGAAATATTGAATTTAATTGATGAAAGGAGAAAATATAAAAATGCAGTAAATGAAGCAGGCAAAAAGGAATACAGACGTCTCAAAAATGAGATCGACAGGAAGTGCAAAGTGGCTAAGTAGGGATGGCTAGAGGACAAATGTAAGGATGTAGAGGCTTATCTCACTAGGAGTAAGGTAGATACTGACTACAGGAAAATTAAAGAGACCTTTGGAGATAAGAGAACCAGTTGTATGAACATCAAGGGCTCAGATGGAAACCCAGTTCTAAGCAAAGAAGGGAAAGCAGAAAGGTGGAAGGAGTATATAGAGGGTCTATACAAGGCCGATGTACTTGAGGACAATATTATGGAAATGGAAGAGGATGTAGATGAAGATGAAATGGGAAACACGATACTGCGTGAAAAGTTTGACAGAGCACTGAAAGACCTGAGTCGAAACAATGCCCCGGGAGTAGACAACATTTCATTAGAACTACTAACAGCCTTGGGAGAGCCAGTCCTGACAAAACTCTACCATTTGGTGAGCAAGATGTATGAGACAGGCGAAATACCCTCAGACTTCAAGAAGAATATAATAATTCCAATCCCAAAGAAAGCAGGTGTTGACAGATGTGAAACTTACCGAACTATCAGTTTAATAAGTCACAGCTGCAAAATACTAACACGAATTCTTTACAGACGAATGGAAAAACTAGTAGAAGCCGACCTCGGGGAAGATCAGTTTGGATTCCGTAGAAATGTTGGAACACGTGAGGCAATACTGACCCTACGACTTATTTTAGAAGCTATATTAAGGAAGGGCAAACCTACGTTTCTGGCATTTGTAGAGTTAGAGAAAGCTTTTGAAAATGTTGACTGGAATACTCTCTTTCAAATTCTGAAGGTAGCAGGGGTAAAATACAGGGAGCGAAAGGCTATTTACAATTTGTACAGAAACCAGATGGCAGTTATAAGAGTCAAGGGACATGAAAGGGAAGCAGTGGTTGGGAAGGGAGTGAGACAGGGTTGTAGTTATTCAATCTGTATATTGAGCAAGCAGTGAAGGAAACGAAAGAAAAATTCGGAGTAGGTATTAAAATCCATGCAGAAGAAATCAAAATGTTGAGGTTCGCCGATGACATCGTAATTCTGTCAGAGACAGCAAAGGACTTGGAAGAGCAATTGAACGGGATGGATAGTGTCTTGAAAGGAGGAATTAAGATGAACATCAACAAAAGCAAAACGAGGATAATGGATTGTAGTCGAATTAAGTCGGGTGATGCTGAGGGAATTTGATTAGGAAATGAGACACTTAAAGTGTAAAGGAGTTTTGCTATTTGGGGAACAAAATAACTGATGATGGTCGAAGTAGAGAGGATATAAAATGTAGACTGGCAATGGCAAGGAAAGCGTTTCTGAAGAAGAGAAATTTGTTAACATCGAGTATAGATTTAAGTGTCAGGAAGTCATTTCTGGAAGTATTTGTATGGAGTGTAGCCATGTAGTGAAGTGAAACATGGACGATAACTAGTTTGGACAAGAAGAGAATAGAAGCTTTCGAAATGTGGTGCTACAGAAGAATGCTGAAGATTAGATGGGTAGATCACATAACTAATGAGAAAGTATTGAATAGGATTGGAGAGAAGAGAAGTTTGTGGCACAACTTGACCAGAAGAAGGGATCGGTTGGTAGGACATGTTCTGAGGCATCAAGGGATCACCAATTTAGTATTGGAGGGCAGCGTGGAGGGTAAAAATCGTAGAGGGAGACCAAGAGATGATTACACAAATTATTACCGAGGAGTAAGTCTTCTAAATTCCTGCAACAGACTGTGGACTAAAATTATAAACAAGGCATTAGTACCAATAGTGGAAGTACGTATGATAAGGGTACAACAGGGTTTTGGAAAAGATAGGTCATGTTCTGACTGTCTTTTCACTTTGGCACAAGTAACCGAGATAAGAAGGGCATTTAGATTTCCAGCTTACTATGTTTAAATCTGCCTTGAAAAGGCTTTTGACAAGCTTAAGCGAGAAATACTATTAGTTTCACTTAAGGAAGGAGTTACAGCACATCTCATTATGGAAATTGTCTCATGATGCAAAAATAATAAAATGAGTATCAGCACTTGAAGAATGGGACAGAATCTGCTGATATCAATCAAGGACTCAGAACTCAGACAAGGCTTCCCATCCGTACTCCACCCTTTTAAAAACTTATATTGTCCATATCATTTATAAATGGTTGATTTTACTAAACGACACATTAATAACTGATCATCTTGATATTATGACGATGCTATTTTCTGATAATCAGATTATATAGCAGGTGAATCTGAAGAGAAGTACACAAATTGAATCAAAATGTCGATAAATATGGAATATCGACAAATATAAAAAAGTGATGACATTTCAAGGATTAGAACCAATAACAGCAAGATTGTTAAAGTTGCATAAATAACTGAACAAGTAAGAGAGTTTAAACATTTAGTATGCAATTTCAAATTTCCTAAGTCACTTGATGGAAAGCTAAAGTTGGCCAGATTCAGACATTTCTGTGGATCTGTACAACGCACATTAAAACACATAACGTACGAAATGAAACATTAATTAAACTCTACAAGCTGGCTGTTGTGACCGAGCGGTTCTAGGCGCTTCAGTCCGGAACCGCGCTGCTGCTACGGTCGCAAGTTCGAATCCGGCCTCGGGCATGAATGTGTGGGATGTTCTTAGGTTAGTCAGGCTTAAGTGGTTCTAAGTCTATGACCTCAGATGTTAAGTCCCATACTGCTCAGAGCCATTTGAACCATTTGAACTCTACAAAGTAAGAGCGTTATCTTTGCTGCTTATGATTTATCGTGTCGGAAGCATGCTTAAAACACAGTTTATAAACTATTGACGGACCGACATAATTGATCTTTGACCAACATTTGGTCACTTTCAGTGCATTTTCCGTTCCCTGGTGAAGGTCATCTTCTGTGCAGGTGGCTGGACACAGTTGACACTGAAGTATATGTTGAAAGGTCTGTTGTTTAAAGCAGCCACGTTGGTTTTGTTTTCTTCAATCATCACCATTTTGCCAGATTAACTTGTGATCTGCCCACTTCTGACCTCTGCCTGTTTATCAACCATGAGGACGGGATGTCTCAGCCCTCCCTAGTTGCTGCCTCGCTTCAACAGTGGTTGTTAGTTTCTCCGATATTCTGAGGAAACGTTTCCTTGACCTTAGTCGTTGTGGGTAGGGTTGTTGCCCACACATGGGATGCAATTTTTTTCACACCATTTCCGTTCTTTCTCTGTTTGCTGGCATTTCTCTTCGAACGGAAAGTGGTGCAATTCCTGCCAGATGGTAGAGCCATCCGACCTGAGTTGACTTCAAGTAGCCTTTTATAATACTGGATGTGTCGTTTAGGGCAATATCGACATGTTTGGAATGTGTTGACAGGAATACTCTGCAGTGGAGTAGCGAAAGCCATTGCAGAAGTTCGGATTGTTTCAGCTTGGCTGCCCTGCTGTGATCCGGCCAGTTTTCTGAGACGGTTGTTCCTGGTGGACACTTTTGATTTGAAATTCGTTCTGTGTTTTTTTGACGTTAGATATCTGTATGGTAGCAAATGTTCGACTCCAACATCTGATCAATTACGACAAATGGACTTCATAAGAAATCAAATTCCTTTGCTTTGTAGTGGGATATTCATTGTTAGATAACAAAAACAGCCGATATTACACAAGAACTAAATGTTGAAACTATTACAAATATAAAGGAAAATACCGACTGAACTATAAAGTCCATGTCCAGCGTATGTGTAATGAAAGAGTAACTAAAGCGGCAATACAGTATAACCCAACCCGTAAGAGAAACGTTGGAAGTTCCTTAAAAGGATGACGTGAACAATTCTGAGGAGGAACAGGGCAAGAGGTCTAATCCTTAAAGACTACTATGATGCTGATGATGATTAGTAAAGATGAGAAAAACATTATCACTACCTGATTAATAGCATCTTGATCCACCAGTGCAACGCAGTGCAGCAGCGATTCTGCGTGGCATGGAACTGACAGGTCTTTGGTGGTTTTCTGCGCGTAAGGATCACCAGATATTAACCCACAGGTCACACAGTTCCCGATAATTACGACGTGGTGCTTTATGGAGTGCAGAGCTGGCAACCGATAGCTCCCCAAATCTGTTGCACCAGAAGCAGATCAGGCCAATTTGCTGGTCAAGACATCAACCTGAGTCCGTTATCATGATGATCAAACCAATTGAAGCTTGATTCTCGTCTGGTGAGACGGGCTGCTATCCTGTAGGAGAATACTATTGCCGCCGGAGAAGGCATTAAACATAAAAGGATGCAAGTAGTCCACACGTGATGTAATGCCTTCGATTAGTCCCAAATGCCCTCTGGAAGCCTAGATGAATATCCACAATAACATAGTACTGACTCCACCGGATGCGTCCGTGGCGCGGTGCACGTTTCGAGCAGCTGTTCGCCGGGATGACGAGGTATCTGGTCCTGACCATCAACCTGGTACAACCGACCAGGCTACACGTTTCCACTGATCTACGATCCAATCTCGATCTCCTCGTTCCCACTGAAATCCGAACTGGAGATGTCATTGGCTCAACATGGGAACGCACAGCGGTTGTCTGCTGTGCAGTCTCACGTCGTGAGGTGAAGACTTCCAACAACTTCTTACCTACCGGTGGTTTCACCGTCCTTCAACAAGTTTTCATAGATGCTTAAGAGCGCAGCATGAGAACACCCATGCAGCGTCGCCATTTCCTAGGTGTTATATTCCAGGTTCCGAGCCACAGTTATCTGCTCTTTGTGAGAGTCGCTTATGTCAGTGGATGTTCCATTGGTGGCCCAAATCGTCACTACAGTAATTCCCCATCCGTCTCTTCTCCAGTTATACGGGATGTCAGAGGAGGAGTGGTCAATGTTTAGGGACATTACAGAAAATATATCTCTTGTAAACAAAAGCTATAAAATGCATAGCTTAAGAACTGTGAGCACTTCTTCTTCTTCGATACTGTGAAACAATTCTCTTCTAGTGCAAGCCCTCTGCTGCCCGTATTTTGGGAGGACGTAGTATGGGACAAAATAAGAAAAAAATGTCCATTTAACTCGGGCACTAGAATGCAAACCTTAAGAATATGAGCACTTCTTCAGTAGAAGACATATATTTCGCAATAGCGAAGACGAACAACGCTCGTAGATATGCACTTTATTTTCCCTGTTTACAAGCCTTCTTTTGTTGTTGTTTTGGTCCATACTACCATCTCTCAAATTATGGAAAGTAAAGAGTCTGCAGGAGAAGAGATTCGTTTCGCAATATCGAAGATTAAGAAGTACTCATAACTGTTAAAATATGTTACACTTCTTTTGCTCCGAATGATCTTTCCTGTTATATCCCTGAATATTGATCATTCCCCCTTGGGCACCTTGTGTACTTTCCATAAGTCACGTGCCTGCAACGTCACCAAGTAGCATTCAGTCTCGCTGTTGGCAGTGGGAATAACGTCTTGCCCCGACGGTGTGTGTAACACTCAGGAAGTTGACTTTACCACCAGCATTTACGATGCTATACGATTTGCTATATACTTTGTGACTAAGTGCAGTAAACTAACATATAATTATTTGTTGGACTCCATATTATTACTATCACGAATAAAGTAAGCAGCTTGGATGCAACATATTTCTAATCGAACTACTGTATAGTAATTCTGGGAGATACTTAGGTCACGTACTGTGCAGCTGGTCCTGGCGGAGGTTCGAGTCCTCCCTCGGACATGGGTGTGTGTTTGTCCTTAGGATAATTTACGTTAAGTAGTGTGTAAGCTTAGGGACTGATGGCCTTGGCAGTTAAGTCCCACAAGATTTCACACAATTTTTTTTTATAATTAGGTGACAAAAGTCACGGAATAGCGATATATAGCGGTAGTATGGCGTACAGTAGATGTAAGACGTCTGATCATTGGCGGCGTTGCCTTTTGTACTCAGCTGATTCAGGTGAAAAGGTTTCTGACGTGATTACGCCCACACAACGGGAATTAACAGACTCATAGCGGAATGGTAGTTGGAGCTAGACGCGTGGAACATTCCATTTCGAAAATCGTTAGGGAATTCAATATTCCGAGATCCATTGTGTCAAGAGTGTGCCGACAACACCAAATTTCAGGCATTATCTCTCACCACGGGCAACGCAGTGACCGATGGCCTTCACTTAACCACCGAGAGCAGCGGCGTTAGTGTAGAGTTGTGAGTGCTAACAGACGAGAAACAAAGCGTGAAATAACTGCGGAAATCAATGTGGGACGTACGACGTATGTATCCGATAGGACAGTGGGGCAAAATTTGGCATTAGTGGGCTATGGCATGCCTTTGCTAACAGCACGATATCGCCTGCAGAGCCTCTCCTGGACTCGTGACGATGTCAGTTGGGCCGTGGACGACTGGAAAACCAAAGCCTGGTCAGATGAGTACAGATTTCAGCTGGTAAGAGCTGACGGCAGGGTTGGAGTGTGGCGTAGACCCCAAGTGGCCATGGATCCAAACAAGGCACTCAGCAAGCCTGTGGTGGCTGTGGTTATATGGAATGGACTGGATCCTCTGGATGTCCGACTACTTGCAGACCGTTTGCAACCATTCCTGGATGCCATGTTCCCAAACAACGATGTCATGTCATCGGGCCACAATTGTTCACTATTCTTTTGACAAACATTCTGGACTGTTCGAGCGAATTATGTAACCATCCAGACTGCCCGAGACGAATCCCATCGAACCTTTATGAGACATAATCTAGAGATCAGTTCGTGCATAAAATTCTGCAGCGGCAACGCTTTCGAATTATGGATGGCAGCATGTCTCGATGTTTCTGCAGGTTACTTCCAACAACTTGTTGCGCCAATAGATGTCGAGTTGCTGCACTACGCCGATCAAAAGGAAGTCCGACACAATACTAGGTAGTATCCAGCGACTTTTTTCATCCCAGTGTAATAAAATCTGTTGTAGAAGAAGGAAGGTGAATAGCCTGTGTGAATCAACGCCGATTCGACGATATCATTAATTACGGGGCGTAAGCTCGGGCTCGACAAGGATTCTGAAAGGAAATCGGTCGTGTCCTTTACAAAGGACTATGTCGGCGTTATCGATTTAGTGAAACAAGAGAAAAAACCAAATGTGAATGGTCGGGTGGATATTTGAACCTCTGTCCACCAGAATGGTATTCCAGTGTCATCCGACTCCCCTCACATCACTTAGACAGTTAGAGAAGAATAAACAAACATGTGAAGCGAAAACACTTTGGTGTACAGACTGTTCAAAGCTTTTGGGTCAAATTAAAACAGTTAAGGATTATTTCGAGATAGGGAACCAATGGTCAGAAATGCATATTTATTGCTTTATGGACATATAACGCATAACATCAACGTAGCCACTAGTAACTGTACTAATCTCAGTGCATGCGTGGCAAAGGCGCAAGCATTTCTACCGTACTCTCTCAGACATCCCTGGAGTCTGTTGTACTAGGAGACAGGCAGCTTGGACCCTAGCAAGAAGCCTTCGTCCGTTTTTAGGGGGTTCCATACACCGACGTCTTGACGTAACAAATGGTTCAAATGGCTCTGAGCACTACTGGACTTAACATCTGAAGTCATCAGTTCCTTAGAGCTTAGAACTACTTAAGGGGAGCCGGAACGATCCATCTCCCCCATGTTAATTTCAGCAAATAGAAGGAACATTTTTTCTAAAACCATTAAGCATATTGCTCTGAAATTTGGACTACATGTTTAGTGAATATTTCTCTACAAAGTTATAATGCCATGTTAAGAAATATTTATTAGTTTTTGTTTTACAATTTTTTTAAAGAGATGCTTATTTTTTCTCTAAAATTTTGCACTTTTTCTTCTATAACTCTTGAATTATACAACATTTTTTTTACAATTTGTTATAAAATTGAAGGAAAAGAAATAAACAATATTGTGTATAAATTTCACTGATATACTGTTAGCAGCGTTTGAGAAAATGTTCCTCAAAAATGAAAATTTTAAAGTTACGGGAAATGCTTTCTAAAGTTCTTTATACATTCCTGCCCCATATGATGGATTATCAGCATCCTCTTCTTTTTCCAGTGTTCGTTTCCTTTTCACTGGCCTTTTCTTCCATTTTGCTGTATGTTATAGGCTTTTGTCTCTTCTTGCTGCACCTCTTAGTCTTTCTTCATCAATGAGGTGCACTGTGGAAATGGTGTTGCGTCCTGGTTAGAAACCTAAAGGTTTCAGCACATCACATTTGATATTGTTTCCTTCATTGTATGTTGCCACTGCATCATACACTTCAAAATGCATTCTTTTTATCTGTACAAACACTCTTTTAGGAATCCCAATCCAAATTAAATTAATTACATTTTCATTTGGATTTTGTGTTTACTTTTTCAATAAACTTGGCTATGATAAATCTCTGAATATGGACATAATTACATCAATTACAGCATTTGGCAAACTGTTTTTATGGGCATATTCCTTTCATGATTGGTACTTACACCGTGAGTCATCACCTGTGGGGCACAGTGCATGTTGTGGGTGCTCATTTGTAGACGCAGTACGAAAAAATAATGCCCATACTGCTCTCCTCATATGCTCAATGTTTCTTGTACTTTGCCTAATTGCACACCCATAATACCTCTACAATTTATCAATTGCTTCATCTGTCAATCTTCCTCTTCTTCCAAGGGTCTTACACTCACTAAGCTTCTGGGATCCTAATGTGTGCTTTAGTTTGCGCAAGAGAGCCCCCATGCGCTTCTACACATGTCCAATGCGCTCCTGTTTTCTAATGTGAATTGCATTGTCATAAGGTTTGAGTTCCTCTATAGCTTTATATCGCTCAGAATCACCATGCGCGCCGGGATGGTCGAGCGGTTTTACGCGCTACAATCTGGAACCGCGCGACCGCTACGGTCGCAGGTTCGAATCCTGCCTCGGGCATGGATGTGTGTGACTTGGCTTAGCTAGGTTCTAGGGGACTGATGACCTCGGAAGTTAAGTCCCATAGTGCTCAGAGCCATTTTTTGAGAGAATCACCATGTCCTAGAATAGATAGTTAATATATCGTACATTATACCACTCCTGTGATCTGGAAAAAATTGCTTTCACTCCCTCTACTTCCATCACTCTCTCGTGCCGTGAAAATTTGCTTCACAACTTTCGCTATGTTCGTCCTTGGTGTTGAACTTACATCTACAACATTTTGAGAGAATAGTAACATCAATTACTTTGCAACTGTCTCCACTGGTAGCTGTCACAACTCCATTTAGAGATTTATGACCTCTACATAGCCATGATCCCTCTAAAGCAACAGTTAAATCTCTATAATTCACACTAGCTATTGCAGCTTCTTCAACTGCTTTCTTCATTGTTGCTTGAGCGATATCTTCAGCAGAAGATCCTACCAATTCATTATAAAATCCAATCTTGGTTGGTGGTTTTGGCAAGTTCATAATTCCGCATAACATTGTCCCTGCAGCTCTGCCCTTGGAAATGCAACGCGAGCCATACACTAACCTAACATTTATGTCATACACCTTCTTTGCACTATTGCCACTACGAGAAATACTGTTATAATCAGAAAACCAAACTTCTGCAGCACATTTGTTACACTTCAATGACATTTTACATGCCAAACCAATGTGTGGAGTTATTTTCAGTTCCAGTCCTCTTTCTTTGCAAACTTGGCATAACACGTTATGTTTCAAAATATTAAAGAGTAAGGAAATGGTAATTATTTCATTCATATCATTACTGTCACTTTCATAGTTTTCAAAGTTTTCTTTGCTGTCACAAAGTTTCTTGCTGGAAGAAGTTCTATCACATTCATTTGGAGTAGTCGGTGAAGCAGTCTGAGCAGCATCTCCCTTCGAAACAACAAAAGGTTTCTTCTTCCACTCATTGTGCCTTTTCTTAAACACTCCATTGCTGAAACGGGGCATATTAATATCCACAAACCAAATACGTGAAACATGTGTGAGCAAAATTCGTCAAATACGCAAAATTGAACAGCTAAACAACAAATGGCTCTGAGCACTATGGGACTTAACTTCTGAGGTCATCAGTCCCCTAGAACTTAGAACTACGTAAACCTAACTAACCTAAGGACATCACACACGTCCATGTCCGAGGCAGGGTTCGAACCTGCGACCGTAGCGGTCGCGCGGTTCCAGATTGAAGCACCCAGAATCGCTCGGCCACCCCCCGGCCGGCAGCTAAACAACACAAAGCAAACTTCTCAAGTCAACTCACACGGTATAGCGTTTATGTTTACCGATATGAACAGTCACTTGTCACAGAGATAAAGCCATACAACGTTGGAAAACAAAACACCGTCTAATTCGGTAAAGATACCCTGCTTGCAGCCACCGAGCGGCGCCGTCAGAGTTGACACACCAAGTCACTACAACCGTTTACGCAGCGCGTCAACTTAGCAGCGATAAAAAACACAGTTAGAAGGGTGAAACTTGATTTGTTTTATTCAGAAAATTCCAAATAATATTATAATGAAAAAAACAAAAAACCTTAATTATATCATTTTCATCGTTCTGGCTCCCCTTGAACCTAAGTAACCTAAGGACATCACATATATCCATGCCGAGGCAGGATTTGAACCGGCGACCGTAGCGGTAGCGCAGTTCCAGACTGAAGCGCCTAGAACCGCTCGGCCACAGCTGCCGGCTCTTGACGTAATCCCAGAGGACAAAGTCCAGAGGTATGAGATCTGGCGATCGAACTGGCCATGCTACAGGAGCTTTCCTTCCACTGCAAAGACGAGGGTACCTGTTGTTCAGCTGGATGCGGACGTTAACATCGAAGTGAGCTGGTGCAACGTCGTGTTTGAACCACATCTTTTCGCGGACAACAAGGGGCGCTATCTTCAAGAACTTTAGCAGCGCACCTCGCAAGAATACCAAGGAACGTGGACCAGTCTGACGAAAAGGCAGCATATGAGGTCCTATTAGGTGATCTTGGACAGTGCCCGCCTACATGTTGACAGAGAATCGTTTCTGGTGGTGAACAATGTGGGTAGCGTGGGGATTGTCCTCACTCTAGACATGGCTGTTGTGGCTGTTGAAAACACCATCGTGGGTGAATGAGGCCTCATTCGTAAACAATAAAAATGTACGAAGACTGGGGCTACAACATTAAAATAAATAATCCATTGACAGAAGTGAACACGAGGTTCACAATCTGTTGGTCCCAGTGCTTGCACACATTCTATATGATGGGGTCTGATACCTGTTCCAACAGCACTCTCCACACCAAACAGTCTCCGCAATGTGCGGTCCAGAGCCAAGCTGACGGATACTTATTGCTGTACGGTCGGCCACACAATCCAGCACCATGTACTCAAAGTCTGGTGTTCGGACATGTCTTTGGCGGGAACCTTCGCCAGCTCTTCGTGGCGACAACGACCCCGTCTCTAGTAAACTGGTATCAGTCGAGGTAATCGTCGTTTAATTAAGATGACGCCTGTTGGAAGAGCGTCCTCTGTGCATTCATTCTGCTTTACGGGAACTACGTCCTGCCACACCGCATGTCTGCCAACTCTCGTGACTAGGAACGTTCGATCTATGACTACGCGTCATGAACTGTACGCAGTAACACACTTTGCCCCGTACACATCACAGGCTGTCTGTTCCAATGGATACCAGGACAGCGGAGTGCGTGCGGCACAGGTTACTGCGCCAGTGCGATGTAAGTTGTTTTCACATGGCATACGTGCTATGAGATGAGTTGTGTACAGTATATACACTCATGCTCATAAATTAACGATAATGCTGATACATGGTGAAACAACGCTCTGGTGGGCGGTTTGCGGGTTTAAATCACCCTGCGGTATGAGCATGCGGTGTATTTGACCTGCGGTCGCCGCACGATGGCGCTGGCAGCAGTCCACATACGTAGAGGTGTGTTGGTAAATGTACGGTGCAGCGAGTAAGTGTGCAGACGTTTTCAGACATGCTAAAGGTGACTGTGTGTTGAAAATGGCTCAAAGAACACATACTGATGACGTTATGAGGAGTAGACTACTAGGGCGACTGGAGGTTTGACCAGCCTCCAGTCGCCCTAGTATTCTACCCCTCATAACGTCATCAGTACGTGTTCTTTGAGCCGTTTTCAACACACAAACACACAGGTCGTAGCACGGGCCCTCCGTGTGCCACAAAGTGTGATCTCAAGATTATGGCAACGATTCCAGCAGACAGGAAACGTGTCCAGGCGCTACAGTACGGGACGTCTACAGTGTACAACACCACAAGAAGACCGATACCTCACCATCAGTGCCCGCAGACGGCTACGGAGTACTGCAGGTAGCCTCGCTTGGGACCTTACCGCAGCCACTGATACTGTTGTCTCCAGACACACAGTCTACTGACGACTGAACAGACATGGTTAATTCTCCAAGAGACGTGAAAGGTGCATTCCACTGACCCCTAGTCACAGGAAAGCCCGTGGAGCCTAGTTTCAAGAATACAGTACAAGGTCATTGGAACAGTGGTCCCAGGTTATGTTCACGGACGAGTCCAGGTATAGAACAATGATTCTCCCCGGGTTTTCATCTGGCGTGTAGCAGGAACCCGATGCCAAACCCTTAATGTCCTTGAAAGGGACCTGTATGGAGGTCGTGGTTTGATGGCGAGGGGTGGGATTATGATTGGTGCACGTACACCCCTATATGTCTTTGACAGAGGAACTGTAGCAGGTGTATCGGGACGTCATTTTGCACCAGCATGTCCGCCTTTTCAGGGGTGCAGTGGATCCCACATTCCTCCTTATAGACGCATGGCCCCACCGAGCTACCATCGTGGAGGAGTACCTTGAAACAGAAGATATCAGGCGAGTTGAGTGGTCTGCCTGTTCTGCAGACCTAAATCACATCGAGCATGTCTGGGATGCTCTCGGTTTACGTATCGCTGCACGTCTTCAACAAAAGGACACTTCAGGAGCTCTGACAGGCACTGCAGCTGCTCGACCACCTGATCCAGAGTATGCCAACCCGTTGTGCGGCCTGTGTACGTGTGCATGGTGACCATACCCCATATTGATGTCGGGGTACATGCGCAGGAAACAGTGGCGTTTTGTAGCACATGTGTTTCGGGACTGTTTTATCAACTTATCACCAATACCGTGGACTTACAGATCTGTGTCGTGTGTGTACCTATGCTATTAGCGCCAGTTTTGTGTAGTGCCACGTTGTGTGGCATCACATTCTGCAATTATCCTTAATTTATGAGCATGAGTGTACGTTTTATAGTCAGGTGTGTACGCTATTTATCCCCACTGCCTGTTCCAGAGTACAACAGATACTCGGAATCCGCCTGGGCCACTGCAATACATCCACTGAGATCGGCGGTCGTCGCTTTGAACAATTAATACGAGCTACACTGTTGTTATGCGGTATACGCTGTGTACGTCCATAACACAATAAATATGACTAAATATACATTTCCTACCACTGGTACCCTATCTCCATATAAACGATTGTGCAAGAACTGTCAGTTGTTTCAATATGACCTAAAAGGAGTGGGTCAGTCTGTAGACTAATGACAGCGCTTGTACGACAGGCTGTAGGCGTTTCGCGGCCCTGCGGCCCTGAAGCGCACATTAATTGCCCCATCCCGTAATTCTGGGTCAGACGGGAACGTTATCATTATTAATGACGCGCGGGTTTGCGATTACGGAGGTCCCTCGTCATTATCCCCGTCCTACTGCCACCAGAATGTCGTCTCTGTATTTAAAAATTAGCGATAATGACAGCGTGCGAAAGCAGGAGAGCAGATATAAATTGCTCCTGCACGCGGCGCGCATTCCTTCATTCGTCGAGCAGTTATGTCATTGCGGCTTTCCGGCCTACACAGCCGCCCTACTGGTTTTTTGGGGAACCGGCCACGAAAACGGTTCCATTTGAGCGGAGGACTCTTTTCGCAGGATGAAGCATGGAGAGAAACCGACAAACAAAGGATAATAGATACAGATAATGTGTTTACACCTTCTCCAAGGTAAATGACAAGTAAGTAATTTGTCAACGATTGATGCACATCTAAAGTTTCAGCTATACTTGATGAGTCGACATCTTCTGGTATGCGGTGAAGTTCTGTTCCATTCGCGAATGGTGCACAGGAAGAGCTTTCGGTAAGTTTACCAGATCTATCCGATCACTTTGTTAATTTCCGACACGAAGTAGGGAAGAACCAATACACTGTGCAGTTTTTTTTTTGGAATGTATGCTCTTGAAAATTTAACAGTCCACGTTCCCCGCTTTGCACTACGCCTCTCTTGTACACGTCTGCTATTGCAGGTTATTGAGAATCCCTGAAACACTAAATTCACTGATAGAAAAGAAGTCGCAGCAACAAAAAATAATTAATGTTGCTAATGACATTTAGGGAATACATTTGTCTAGGAAACATATTTTAGTGATTAAAAGTACATCATCACAGGTTAAGATAAGTGCGAGATATGCCATTGCCAACGTGAAACGCTGTACATTAATAACGAGTGTAACTGCGAGAATGTTGAATGCGAGCATGCAAACGTGCATGAATTGTGTTGTACAGATGCCGCATGTCAGTTTGTGGGATGCAGTTCCATGCATGTTACAGTTGGCGGTCGAGCGGTTTTAGGCTCTTCAGTCCGGAACCGCGCTACTGCTACAGTCGCAGGTTCGAATCCTGCCTCGGGCATGGATGTGTGTGTGTCTGATATCCTTAGGTTAGTTAGGTTTAAGTAGTTCTAAGTATAGGGGACTGATGACCTCATATGTTAAGTCCCATAGTGCTTAGAGGCATTTGAACTTCATTTTTCTTTTTTACCTTGGTCGGTCAATACAGGGACGGTTAATGCTGGATGACGCTGGAGTTGTCATCTCGTGATGTCCCATATGTGCTCGACTGCAGACAGATCTGTTAATCGAGCAGGCCAAGCCAACATGTCAAACTCTGTAGAGCATGTTGGATTACAACAGCGGTATGTGGGCGAGCGTTATCCTGTTGGAAAACATCCCCTGCAATTATGTTCAAGAATGGCAGCACAACAGATCGAATCACCAGACTGGCGTACGGCTTTTCAGTCAGGATGTGTGGGATAGCCACGAGAATGCTCCTGCTGTCATACGAAATCGCACCCCAGACCATCATAACCCCAGGTGTGGGTCCAGTTTGTCTATCACGGGGGCAGGCCCTGAACTGATTTCTTTCTAACCACCAACAGCCGCCACTGGCACCTAGGCGGAACCAGCTTTCATCAGAAAACATGGCAGTCCTCCACCTGCCCTCCATTTATCTCTCGTCTCGCACCACTGAAGTCACAAGCTGCGATGGTTTCGAATCAGTGTAATACACGGTTCAGGGCGTCTGCTGCACAGGTGTCCTTAAAGTAACCAATCTGTAACATCGAATAATGGGAACAAACAGTCTCGACTGCAAAAACATTTGTTTAGATTGTACAGGATTCGATCAGTTTTTGACCATCCTAATGGCCTCATACCATGACAATAAGCGGTGGCTGTATCTGGAGCGGGTGTTGTAACTCCACGGATGTCATCTGGAGTTACAACACCCGCTCCGTTCCCGCCACCGCCTACCGTCGTAGTATGAGGGTCTGAGGATGGTAAAAAATTAATCGAAATTGGTTACCATCGATGTAATGCTTTTGAAGTCGAAACTGTTTGTGTCCACTTTTAAAGTACTTTTAGCCAGACCTCTGTTCTCCACGAGAAAAGTTCTCAAAATTACCGGTTTGTAACAGTTCGTTGTGTCACTGCTGTGCCAACTGGAAATTTGGATAGACATCATCTTTCAGATGTAGAAATACGTCTACTAACTTTTGTTTATGTCGCATAACTCCTTCTTGGTCTTGCGATCTTTTTTCGTCCTGTCAGTGTATCTCAGCATTCATATATTAATCTACACCTATCTTACATGTTTCATCCTCCATAGTAAACAGAACTTTCCATCTCTTTCATAGATGTATAACGTGATAGCTTTCAGAGAGCGGATGTGTAGCAAAGCATATGCGGATACACTATCACGTGCAGACCTTACTCAGCTGCCATCACCACTGGAAGAGAATGATGTCACATCCCTGCCCATCCTTACTTCTCTGATTGGCTATTTCTTTTTTATAATAATAAAATACTGGCATGTGACTGGAATATCTAAATGTGTAGTGTGTGTGCTGACTCAGAATCTTTCTGATTGGCCTACGTTTTTTTAAGGTGGGTGGGCAGGGCTTGGGAGGGTTGAAAATGTGATGGTATGATACTGAGCTGGAAGTGGACTAAACGTGAGTGTTGGCTTAGAAAGTCTCTGATTCAGCTGTTTCCATGAAAATGGGGGTGGGTGCTTAAGAGGGGAAGGGGAAGCGGGAAGGAAGAGGAGGGTAGGGGAAAAAAGAACGAACGAAGATTAGGGCTTGACGTCAGTTCGCCATCGACCCCATCGAGGCTATTAGAGACGGGGCATAAACCCGGAATGTTTCAAGGATGGAGAAGGAAATCGGCCTTGTCCTTTCAAAGAAATGATCACAGGATTTGCCTTTGGTGATTTAGGGAAATCGTGGGAAACCTAAATACGGAGGGATCGTCATCTCGAATGTGTGTTCAATGGGCTAACCACTACTCCACGTCGCACAGTGAGGGGCAGGAAGGGGGAAAGCGATGGGGCGTGGCTTAGGAGAGGGCAGAGACCTGATAATGTATTGTGTTTGCCCATGTCTCTCCATGTAGATAATCGTAAAGTCAATGATGAATTTTTGTCCACTGTTGCTATTCCATTCCTACACGTGTCGAAACTCGTCGCACTTTATTGGATCTTCTGTATAGCTTCTATCAATCCATCCTGCTACGAGTACCAGGATGGGGAGTATGTTGCTAGTTGCTTCTGTATATGTTGAATTACATTTTCTTCCAACGAATTACAGTCTGCCAGTTGCTTCTCCCACAACTAGTTTTACATGGTCATGCCGCTTTAGGCCATTCAGAACGTGGCTCCTAGATATTACGGTTAACAGTATAATTCCAGACAGTGACATAATGCGAGGCGTAGGAATCCGCGATGCGTAGGACGAGATTTTAGTTGTCACAGGAGTGGTTTTCGTCTATTGTTCACACGAGGTGGCGCGACTTAAGGGATACTGTGGTGTCATCGCCAGACACCACACTTGCTAGGTGGTAGCCTTTAAATCGGTCGCGGTCCGGTAGTATACGTCGGACCCGCGTGTCGCCACTATCAGTGATTGCAGACCGAGCGCCGCCACGCGGCAGGTCTAGAGAGACTTCCTAGCACTCGCCCCAGTTGTACAACCGACTTTGCTAGCGAGGGTTCACTGACAAAATACGCTCTCAATTGCCGAGACGATATTTAGCATAGCCTTCAGCTACGTTATTTGCTACGACCTAGCAAGGCGCCATTGTCAGTTACTATTGATATTGAGAATCAGGTACCGTCCAGACCGACGTTCGTCATTAATGGATTAAAGTTAAGTATTCCACCAGCTACGTCCGTTTTTCTAAATTCTAATTTCCTTGTCCTGTTCCAGACCTCACGCCAGCCTGCGTGAGCTGAAACGCGAGCCTTTCGGCCTCCTCTAGTAACACGGTGTTAGCTCTCCTGCCAACCACAACATATACCCTGCTCTGTTTACACATCTTATCCAATGGGTCGTCTTTGCTAAATCAGGCAAACATACACAGCCTGGAAAAAAATTGAAGCACTTGGAAGGGCAGCTGCAAACGAAATGAAACTTCATGGGTTGGGCGTGTCTGTGATATTATTTCACTGACTGTAGGAATCGAATGAAATGAACAAAGGACTTGGGAAAATGAGCGTACTTATCAGCATGACGTTGCATCCCATGTGGCCTGGATGGATGCACTGTTTTGGTTGGGAGGGCTGTTATACAGTCGCTGTATTCTCTAATGAGGCAAGCTGGCCCACAAGTGTTTTAACCGTTTCTTGATACACTGGATACTGGCACGGGGACGGAGTTTTTATACGAGCTGGTGATACACGTTTTGTATCGAGAACAGATCTGGGATTCTTGCTGGCCACGGGAGTGCCTTGACATCAGGCAGACCTTTCACTGAGACTCGTCATGTGTGGACGAGCATTGTCGTGTTGAAAAATGTCACCACGCTCCTATCACCTGAGAGGGAACACATGAGGAAGCAGGATGTCCGTGACATAAAGCTGTCCCGTCATATTTCCCTCAGTCAATACAGTCCGTAACCTACAGTCGTACCTGATGGCTCGCCACACCACGACGTCATGAGTAACTCCACTGTCTCTCTCGAAAGAATAGGAAGAATTGGACCTCTCCACAGGTCGCCACCATGCTCGGTGCAGTGTGAACTGTGGTAATCCAAAACCGCGATTCATCACTGAACAGGATGCGATGTCATTCATCAACAGTCCCTGCTTCCCAGCCACCTCGCCAATCCCAATGCAGTTGTTTGTGTTATAGTATTAACGAGAGCCTATGCGTGGGACGATAATTCCATAGTCTAGGTACTGCTAGTCTCCGTCCAATGTGAGACCAATACAGGATTACACATGTGGCACGAAGTCAATTACTTGTTCTTAAATGGAAAGCACATATGTGAATTGGTTATAATGTGCTTGCTGCAGAATGCGTTGATGCTCCTTTGCCGTAGTTATATGTGATTGACCGGCACTTTCACGACGAATGTGCCTGTCATCAAGTTCCCACGCAATCTAAGATCGGACGATTGTCACATCTGAATGTCCGTCGAATCTGGATATTGAACAGCCGGCCAAATTGAGGCCAACAGCGAGGCATCTTTCAAACTCTGTCAGATGCCGATAACGCTGTCAAACTCTAGTATGTGGCATCTCCGTGCCCTTCACAGTGATCACTCAATATCTGAGAGTTCACGCTCCTTGTATGCCCTGCCAAGAACATTGCACAGAAAAACACTAATGCCATCAGATGGCCGTTCTAGTTGACACAGCGAATGATATACCCGCCAGTGGCGCGTACAGGTGCGATGATACACTGACGGCTGACTTTGCCATTTGGGTGCTTTACTTTTTTTGCCACGGCGTGTGATTCCTGGAAACTTCTATAGTTCACGTAGCAATTACAATTTTCAGTAGTTAGTCCCCCACATCTTGCAGATATCTGTTCAAAATCGTGTTGCACCACCGTCAGATACTTCAAAATTTTAGTTATTGGTACGTGTTTCAATCGTTACTAATCATCTCCAGACGTAAGACGTTTTCAAATTGTAACATGTGTATGAATACGTACATGATGATCCATCCCACTCGACATAACGTCAATATGATGAACTGTACAACATAACTTAGAATTTGAACATTGTCCAGAAGATTTAGCATGTAGTTAATAGTATAGTGTACTACATTCAGTCTCTCGAAACTTGTAATTTGTTGGAACAACATCATTCTTAGACGCCTGAACGACGAATAGAATCTATAGGACCCTCTATAGATGGTTGTATAAGTTAGTTCGAAATTTGAAGGAAGGGGGGAAGATTAGGGTTTAACATACTGCTGATGACATGGTTATTACAGGCGGAACACAAGCTCGAATTGGAGAAGGATGGAGAGATGAATTAGTCGTGCCCTTTTAAAAAAACCATCCCCTCATTTTCCTTTACCCTGGCACGGGAGGATCATATCAAGTCCAAATCTAAGTTACCGAAAGGGGATTTGAATCGCCATCTTGCCACTGTACCACCTCGCTCAATGTTGGGCGGGATGGAACACTTGTGTGGAATGACACTCCTGCAGAGAGACATTCTGTGGAGCCTGGGTCTCTTGCTGGGATAAGCGCCTCCATGTAGCATACAGGCACAATAAGGATTTGTTTCCGGCCTAGCAGTGTTGTGCAGTGTGCTGTAGTCCTACTGCATGTGTTACTAGAGATCAGCTGCACTACACCGAGCGAGTTGATGCAGTGGTCATCACATTGGACCCTCATTCGAGAGGACGACTATTCAAACCCGCTTCCGGCCATCCAGATTTAGGCTTTCCACCATTTCCCTAAATCATTCCAGGCAATTGCTGGAATGGTTGCTCTGAGAGGGCACGCCGATTACCTTCCCCATCCTTGACACAATACAAGCTAGTACTCCGTCTCTAATGACCTCGGCGGCATGTTAAACCAAGCCATCCTTCCTTCCTCCTTTCAGTTGTACCACATGTTGAACCGCTGAAAAACTGCAACCAGTTAATTTTTTTATGATAATTTATCTTCCCTTCATTAGTTTCATGATTAGTTGGCTCATCTTCAGGCGGGTTCTACATTGGGTTCGAATATGACAATCTGGTTGTTAACTGGCACAGCCAGCGATAATAAAAGAAACAAACTTGATTGTGGAATAAGACAGATCTGTAGCTTGGCCTGAGGCCTAGTTTAGGTTGGTAGGTTGCAAACTGTCAGTAAGTTGACGAAACCAATGTATCTGAAAGTTTTAACCTGGCCGTGGTGAAAGACTGATCTATGCCTTGTGTTTTGTGTATTGAACTTGGGACCTAGAAACGACAGAGAGGCTTCGTCCCGCCGTAGCCCTCAGTGGTTCACAATCCCCCAACAGGCCACAGGAGTCTACCCACCCCACCCCACGTCTCATACCAGACGAGTGTAACCCCATATGTTGTTTGCATGGAAGAGTAATTATGGTGTACGTGTACGTGGCGACGGTGTTTTCACAGCGATCGCCGACATAGTGTAACTGAAGCGGAATAAGGGGAACCAGCCCGCATTCTGCGAGGCAGATGGAAAACAGCATTAAAAACCATCCATAGACTGGCCGGCACACCGGACCTCGACACTAATCTGCTGGGCTGATTCGTGCCGGAGACTGGCAAACCTTCCCGCTCGGGAAGCAGCGTGGTAGACAGCGCGGCTAGCCGGGCAGGCAATCTACACTCCTGGAAATGGAAAAAAGAACACATTGGCACCGGTGTGTCAGACCCACCATACTTGCTCCGGACACTGCGAGAGGGCTGTACAAGCAATGATCACACGCACGGCACAGCGGACACACCAGGAACCGCGGTGTTGGCCGTCGAATGGCGCTAGCTGCGCAGCATTTGTGCACCGCCGCCGTCAGTGTCAGCCAGTTTGCCGTGGCATACGGAGCTCCATCGCAGTCTTTAACACTGGTAGCATGCCGCGACAGCGTGGACGTGAACCGTATGTGCAGTTGACGGACTTTGAGCGAGGGCGTATAGTGGGGATGCGGGAGGCTGGGTGGACGTACCGCCGAATTGCTCAACACGTGGGGCGTGAGGTCTCCACAGTATATCGATGTTGTCGCCAGTGGTCGGCGGAAGGTGCACGTGCCCGTCGACCTGGGACCATTCGCAACCGTCTCCATGAAGCTGGGCTCCGGTCCCACACACCGTTAGGCCGTCTTCCGCTAACGCCCCAACATCGTGCAGCCCGCCTCCAGTGGTGTCGCGACAGGCGTGAATGGAGGGACGAATGGAGACGTGTCGTCTTCAGCGATGAAAGTCACTTCTGCCTTGGTGCCAATGATGGTCGTATGCGTGTTTGGCGCCGTGCAGGTGAGCGCCACAATCAGGACTGCATACGACCGAGGCACACAGGGCCAACACCCGGCATCATGGTGTGGGGAGCGATCTCCTACACTCGCCGTACACCTCTGGTGATCGTCGAGGGGACTCTGAATAGTGCACGGTACATCCAAACCGTCATCGAACCCATCGTTCTACCATTCCTAGACCGGCAAGGGAACTTGCTGTTCCAACAGGACAATGCACGTCCGCATGTATCCCGTACCACCCAACGTGCTCTAGTAGGAGTAAGTCAACTACCCTGGCCAGCAAGATCTCCGGATCTGTCCCCCATTGAGCATGTTTGGGAATGGATGAAGCGTCGTCTCACGCGGTCTGCACGTCCAGCACGAACGCTGGTCCAACTGAGGCGCCAGGTGGAAATGGCATGGCAAGCCGTTCCACAGGACTACATCCAGCATCTCTACGATCGTCTCCATGGGAGAATAGCAGCCTGCATTGCTGCGAAATGTGGATATACACTGTACTAGTGCCGACATTGTGCATGCTCTGTTGCCTGTGTCTATGTGCCTGTGGTTCTGTCAGTGTGATCATGTGATGTATCTGACTCCAGGAATGTGTCAATAAAGTTTCCTCTTCCTGGGACAATGAATTCACGGTGTTCTTATTTCAATTTCCAGGAGTGTATATCTTAGTCCAAGCCTAAGTTAGACTAGAAGGTGACGGTGCAAGCCATCGCTTGCTTTAGTCATAAATATATGCCTCAGTGCTGCTAAAAGTTATTATTTTTACATAAGGAAAAGGATAATCTTCTCAATAACCTTCAAATCGCGAGTTACACCCTTAATTTTTATAAATGAATTACTTAATTTACTCATGGCACTTTTGTTACCTATTTCTATGCCTAGTTAAAAATTAAACTAATTAATTTAATAAGATTGACCTTAAATTGCTCGTGTATCCATGCACCACCACAATAAAATAAATATAGTGCATAGCTGAGGGTGTATGTATGAGAACACTGACGTATTTAAGTTTACAAAAAACTACAACTAGCTGACCAAAAATGACAAACACAAGTCAGAAAAGGAATGGTGTTTGTATATTTGCATCCCAACGTATGCATTGTCTATCAAATTCTCCGTTTAGTTATTTCCTTTAACAACTCGATCTGATTTTGTCCACATGACTCCACTATGAGAGCAAACTCCATTCAAATAGAATTAATTATGACCGTATATACCACAAACTATGGTTCACTGGAGAACAGGGAGCTGTGAATATCATTTAGCAACCCTACACCAGTGCAGCTGTATTTTACCCTTTCGCCTTAATTCAGGAAGCAGCAGAAAAAGGCGCGCAGCGGGCAAGGAGCGGTGCGCTGCGGCAGTTGTTACGTTCTGAGGCGTTCACGAAAATTTGCAAATTACGTGTCTGGCGGTCTTATTATCAGAAAGCAGGAAACTACCGTATCAGAGCTCTGAAATCAAAGCAGATTTCAGTGTGAATTGCACCATTCGCTGGTCTGACCAGACCAATTTGACTCACAGACACGTCAGTGCGATGGAATCGTCAAACGTGATATGACCGACTCAGGTTGAATTTGTTCACCCTCAGGAGGCATGCTACACCCAAGGTGATATGCAATTCCACTGTCGGTACAGTTGGAAACTGCCAATGGCTCTTAGTCCACCACAAGATACAGACCAAAAGTCTCACCCACTAGTTAAAGACTTGTAGTTCTCCAGCAGGGGAGGACCAGAAGGTGAAGAAGGCAAAGAATCCCAACCACTTTCCACCCTGCCTTGGTATGGGAGCCGAATTAGCAAAATGAACTATCCTCTATCCATTGAATCTCCTGAATGTTCTGTTGGCCTGGTAGCCAGTCCAGACACAGCACCATGGTTCCCAAGCTGGGGGAGCAAGCCTCCAGTTTGAATATCCTGAGAAGAGCCAATCAGCGACTCAAAATTTCTCTTGACGGAAAGAAGATGGTAAGCATGGCTGTGTTTTGGCGAAAAACATCAACCTAGACAGGACCACTGTCCCTCATTTACAGAGAGATGTAATATTTCTGGGCCGATCGTTTCCAGTTTCTGAAAGGAGACTGTTTGGCTTCCCAGACAATCTTGCTCATGAAATATATGTTTTGGTCGCTCGCTAAAAGAACCTGGTGATTTCCTGGCATCAAGGGCGTTACAGTCTTGCCTCCACTAAATACATGCACCAGCCACTCTGTCCGTATCATCCCAGCTTCCAACATGAAAATGCACAGAGTTTTAAGACCTTCCCACCATTTTCACAAAGGCTCAGTTTACAGCAGTCTCTCTTAACTGGCATCCTCCACCCACTTTCTGCCAACTGGCTGCACTCGCGACGGACTGCCGCCTGGCCCAGGTAAACTGTTTTGATAACCCGTGCCCTCCTGTCTGACCCTAAGCAGGAGGAGGTGAGTGCTATTCGCAGAAGTCCCTCTGCAGGTAGAATCCTCTGAGCGCTAATTCCCAGAATCACTCGCAGGGCCAGGTCACTGCACTCAGGATTTAGGGCACCATAGCTGCCTCTACCCCTGTTCTCTATTGTCTCCACTATGGTCCCTCAGGTGAAAGTTCTCTACAGGTTATACATGCAGTTACATGTACATTCCATCCATAATTTCATCATGTTAAAAGTTATAAACCACATGTAGCAAATTTAGTACTGAGAAACACTGAGATCGTTACTTAAAATATGAAGGTTAGCCCGACTGACAATGTTGTTAAAGTGAGAGAGTGGCATACCACCTCTCAATAGTTTGGTTATGAGTTGGCGAAGGCAACGAATATGAGAGTAAAAAACCTGGTTGTGGTTGTAGATTCATCTGTAGCTTCATCTGAGGCCTAGGTTAGGTTGGAATGTGACTGCTTGTGAGTTTGCAAGCTAACGAATATTGCAAAACCCCATCTATTGACAGAGTAACTTCTGCCTCAGATGGGTTTCCACAGTCGGATCTGGTGGGTCTGCCCCCATAACAGATCTCTCCTCCAATCACAATGCTAATTAATAAAGTTGCACAATGGATAATAAGATGAGGTGTGTCCTGAGTGTGGTCTTTTTAACTTTTCTCTAAATCTTTATTATGAAAGAAGATTTAATAGCTGAGAAATCAAAGTCATCAATTACCATATCTAGAATTTATTATAATAATAAGACCATGGTTTGCAAGGGTTAATAATTTTGGTACATAATCGCATATCAGTTACTAGACAAAAGTTCACGTAAATACTTATCACTACGTTTGGCAAGGTTTTGGTGACGAATAAGCATATTAAAGAGGAGGTGCTGTGATCTATCATTCAGAGACATGTAAAGGTCTATGGTAGGTAGGCAATGATTGTGTGGCATTGAACTGACAGAGACTGAAGATAATGTTACTGTTGGGGCAGGGCGACCCTTGCAGAAGAAAGTTTCTCTGAATTCCTTCACATCACTGCTGCGTTTTTCACATCCACCTCCAAACACGTATGTTGTCTGCAGACTGGGCTGGCGGAAAAAGTGGGGTTTCGTATTTTTATCGCTGCAGACCCATGTGGTCACATTGTCCTATGTTGGACAATGCCATTTATGGCACCGCTCCAGTCACCTGCATGAAGCTCGCCTGACTGCTTACTCGTTGCTGTGCTACATAGCTGTGCTCTAAATGACGCTGCTGCAGGGTCCCAAGAGGTCCTGAGGAAGTGTCCATTGCATCAGCACCATTCTGTCTCATTAACGTCTACCCTGAACCGTCGAGTGTCCATCTTTTTAAGCCTCCACAATCAGCTCTAGAAAATAAAAGCATGTATAGGTGATTAGTACTACCTTTGCAATAACTGCTAGTCTAACCATGTGATTGTGTGTGTATTTTCTACATCATGCCTCTCATTAGCATCTGTGTCTTCCCTATTTGTCTATCTGTTCAGGCTATCCACCTCTTGTAACTCCCTCCTCACAATGAAAATTTTGCACGGGAGGTGACGCTGAATAATAGCTAGTGTGGTATTTCCAAAGCAACATTTTATGAAGGTTAATGGCTCCTCATCCTACCATTGATTTGTACTATCTACCAAGACTGCATTGTATAGGAAGGAAAGCATACCAATTTTATCCTTCCCAAGATGAAAAAAGCTAAATATACACAATGGAAAATACACTGACATAAAAAATTGCAACACTAAAAAATAATTAGTGTAGGGTAATGAAATTTCTCGAACACATTTATCTAAGTAATATATTTAAGTGATTAACATAGCAATATTGCAGGTTAATGTAAGCATGAGATAAGCCAGTGCATATGTAAAATGTTGGAACGTTAATAACCACCAGAATGTAGAATGTAAGCGCGCATTTGTGCATGCATTGTACAGTTCAGGCACCAGAGGTAGGTTTCTGCGATGGAGTTCCATGCTTGTTGCACTTGTATAGTCAATACAGGGATGGTTAATACTGGTTTTGGATGATGCTGGAGTTGTCAACCCTGTGTACCATGTGTGCTCGATTGGAGACTGCTCTGGTGATAGTGCAGGCCAAGGCAACATGTGAGCACCATGCAAAGCATGATGGGCTACACCAGAGGTATGTGGCCGAGCGTCATACTGGTGAAAACACCACCTGCCATGCTGTCCATGAATGGCAGCACAACAGATCGACGAACAATTTTGCAGTCAGGATGTGTGCTCCTTCTGTCATACGAAATAGCACCCCAGACCACATCAACAGAAGCTAAACAAGGATAATGGAATGCAGTCGAATTAAATCGGGTGATGCTAGGGAATTAGATTAGGAAATGAGACGCTTTAAGTACTAAATGAGCTTTGCTATTTGAGGGACAAGGTAACTGAAGATGCTCGAAGTAGAGAGGATATAAAATGTAGATTGTCAATAGCAAGGAAAGATTACCTTATTGATTTGCCAGGCATCTAATACCAGACATATTGTTCCATGTTTCTTCTTTACACTTCTCAGATGATAACACTCATTCTGTCACCCCTTGCTCCATCCTCTTACATATATCCTCCTATACTTGATTTTTATATGCCGGTGGAATGGCTATGTGTTTCACTAAGAATTTTGTATGTGGTTTTCCGGCAGATTTATACTGAAAATTCTGCAGTGTACCTATTGCCAGCGAAAAAGCCTCCATATTGTCATTCAAAATGATCTGCAAGTCGTCTTTGATCCACAGCACTGTTTGCACCTCTCCTAACTTCTTTGCAAGTTGTCGCCTAATTTCCTGTTCTTCCTTCCAATGATTTAATCGAAAAAATCCCTCTTCGTTCTGTGATAGTCTTCACAGTGTGTTCCATCGTGCTCTGATTCTACATACAATTTTAAGCAGTTCAATGACAGTTGTTCTCTCACTACATGTTTTTATAATTGAATGTATGTTTCCCCGTCCTGCTGCAAGATGATTCCGACTCTACCTACGTCCATTACTGCCCAATACATTAGCATGAAGTCCATGTCTAATAATGTCATCGGTGTGGCTAACCTTTCTATTGTCAAATAGTTACATTCCAAAATATTACCTTGACACAGAATTCGTTGTACTTGACGCCACACATTAGCACTCTTATTGTTGAGACACCTCTTACTTTTCTCTTATGTAAATTCAACGCGAGCCATTCTTTCCCCTTCATGTATTGCTAGAGTGTGTCGTCTGCTACTGGTAAAATTTGGTCCCCACTGTCAAGGATGGAGTCAAAACCCATACTGCAGACTAAAATGTTAACTTCTGGGTGTATGTATTGCGTTTGAGAAAGCTGTCTCTTTTCCAGCAACACTTACCGTAAGATTTCATGTGCAACATACTTTATCTCGTTTATCTCGTTTTCCGTTCTGAGCTGATTCATTGGTCTGTGTTTTTCTTTTTTTTTTTCGTGGAGCTCGTGAGTCATTGTGACAAAGACGGTACTACAATGAAGTTCGTTTGAGGGTCGGGTGCATGTAATTCAATAATTGTTTCTCCAGTTGTAATATGGCCTCTGTGGACCGGTGAAGTTGGATACTAGAATCATGGGCTGATTTGTTCTGTGATCGCTATATTGTAGAAATTCAGTCTCTTGCAGTAAGTTCACTTCTTCATTGTTGTTACAATGTCTGATCAGTAAGTGTTGGTACTGCCATGGTAACTTTTGAAAACTGACCTTCACCATTTACTCTTCACTGTGTGACTTAAATGTGAATTGACTTTTCTTCAACATTTGCTCTAAAAAATTTCACCAGATTTCGAAGTTCTGAGCCGTCAAAATCACACCCCATAATTATTTCGTTATTTATTTTTTCCTTTCTTGGTTGTGTCTGCTATTCCCTTCTCGTCGGTATTCCTAATGTTCTGATTGACATTGTAGCCATCCCTTCATAAATTATTTATATAATTCCATTCTCTTTCTTGTTGTTAATATGGTCTAAAATGTCCACCATCATTGAAATGCACCGTATTGTTTCTCCAGTTTTAATAAGTCCTCTGTGGACCGCTAAAGTTGGATACGTGCATAATAGGTTGATTTGTTCTGTGATCGCCATAGTGTAGAAATTCAGTATCTTGCAGTTGGTTCCACTTCCTCATCGTTGTTGCAATGTCTGATCAGTTGGTGTTGCAACGGTAACATTAAAAAATTGAACTTGACTATTTCCTCAGCACTATATCGTTTAAATCCGATTTGATTTTTCTTCAATATTTACTCAAAAAATTTCTCCACATTTCGACATTCTGAAACCGTCAAAATCACATCCCATAATTATTTCATACTTAATTCATGCTTGTTTCTGCTTCAACCAGTAATTGGCGAAAAATGCTTCTTTAAACTCCCAGAACGAAGTGAAATCTAATGCTGTTGGGTTCATCTCACCGCTGGTTGTCCCTTAATAAACCACATACATTCTCCAGTTAATGCATTAATGACCACTGTGATGGGTTCCAGGTATCGCATTGCTAAATCGACGCCTGTGTGAGGAACATGCACTCCTGGAAATGGAAAAAAGAACACATTGACACCGGTGTGTCAGACCCACCATACTTGCTCCGGACACTGCGAGAGGGCTGTACAAGCAATGATCACACGCACGGCACAGCGGACACACCAGGAACCGCGGTGTTGACCGTCGAATGGCGCTAGCTGCGCAGCATTTGTGCACCGCCGCCGTCAGTGTCAGCCAGTTTGCCGTGGCATATGGAGCTCCATCGCAGTCTTTAACACTGGTAGCATGCCGCGACAACGTGGACGTGAACCGTATGTGCAGTTGACGGACTTTGAGCGAGGGCGTATAGTGGGCATGCGGGAGGCCGGGTGGACGTACCGCCGAATTGCTCAACACGTGGGGCGTGAGGTCTCCACAGTACATCGATGTTTTCGCCAGTGGTCGGCGGAAGGTGCACGTGCCCGTCGACCTGGGACCGGACCGCAGCGACGCACGGATGCACGCCAAGACCGTAGGATCCTACGCAGTACCGTAGGGGATCGCACCGCCACTTCCCAGCAAATTAGGGACACTGTTGCTCCTTGGGTATCGGCGAGGACAATTCGCAACCGTCTCCATGAAGCTGGGCTACGGTCCCGCACACCGTTAGGCCGTCTTCCGTTCACGAACCAACATCGCGCAGCCCGCCTCCAGTGGTGTCGCGACAGGCGTGAATGGAGGGACGAATGGAGACGTGTCGTCTTCAGCGATGAGAGTCGCTTCTGCCTTGGTGCCAATGATGGTCGTATGCGTGTTTGGCGCCGTGCACGTGAGCGCCACAATCAGTACTGCATACGACCGAGGTACACAGGGCCAACATCCGGCATCATGGTGTGGGGAGCGATCTCCTACACTGGCCGTACACCTCTGGTGATCGTCGAGGGGACACTGAATAGTGCATGGTACATCCAAACCGTCATCGAACCCATCGTTCTACCATTTCTAGACCGGCAAGGGAACTTGCTGTTCCAAAAGGACAATGCACGTCCGCATGTATCCCGTGCCACCCAACGTGCTCTAGAAAGTGTAAGTCAACTACCCTGGCCAGCAAGATCTCCGGATCTGTCCCCCATTGAGCATGTTTGGGACTGGATGAAGCGTCGTCTCACGCGGTCTGCACGTCCAGCACGAACGCTGGTCCAACTGAGGCGCCAGGTGGAAATGGCATGGCAAGCCGTTCCACAGGACTACATCCAGCATCTCTACGATCGTCTCCATTGGAGAATAGCAGCGTGCATTGCTGCGAAAGGTGGATATACACTGTACTAGTGCCGACATTGTGCATGCTCTGTTGCCTGTGTCTATGTGCCTGTGGTTCTGTCAGTGTGATCATGCGATGTATCTGACCCCAGGAATGTGTCAATAAAGTTTCTCGTTCCTGGGACAATGAATTCACGGTATTCTTATTTCAAATTCCAGGAGTGTATTTCCATTCTCCTTGAACTCATGATACTTGCGTATCGACATGTGGTGCTCGTAAGCAAACTGTCCAAGCGTGTATCTTCCCTTCTGACTGGACGATTCCACTCATTACTACATCCTTACGATTCTTTGCCGATCACTCTTTCTACACTTTCACAGCCTCTATCCTTGCCGTCCTCATAGTCATTAACCCTTCTGAGCAGCCGGCAGTTGTGGCTCGTGTCTTGCTGCAAGGCCCTGTTTTCAGTATCCCACACAATTAACTGCTAGCAGACAATAAGATTCATTCTCTTTCCGAGCGGCTAGCCGCGAGTTACAAACTAGACTGCGAGAATCTCTCTCCCACGTGCTACGCTGTTGCCGTATTTTGTGACAGTGCAATTTCATTCACAGAGCGTCTGAATTATTTATTCAGATGTCGGTGTCACTTTCTTGTAGCAGTGTAGCTGTGAATGTTTATCTGTAAATCTTTTAATTTGATTTCCAAATGAAAATGTCATGTGACGGCAATAAAAGTGAAGTTCCTCACAAGCAACTTTAATTAAATTGCGTGCCTATAGAGTATCGTTTTAGTTGTGCGATTGGATTCGCGATTTCCTGTCTGAAATATAACTGTATGTTGTTACCGATGGAAAATCATCAAGTAAAACGGATGTGATACCTGGCCTTGGCAAAAAAGTATTATAGGCGCTCCTGTGTTCCTGATTTAGTAAGCAGTTTAGGAAACAATCTGAGCAATCCTCTTAGACTTTTTACAGATGACGCTGTGATTTACCGTCTTATAAAGTCATCAGAGATTAAAACACATTACGAAACGATTTATACAATATATCTGTATGGTGAGAAAAGTGGCAATTGACTCTAAACAATGAGAAGTCTGAAATCATCCACATGCATACTAAATGGAATCCACAAAATTCAGTTTACGGAATGAAATACACACTGTGCTTTTCCGCTCTCTTCTGGAATATTGCTGTCAGCAGATGGGATTGATCGAAAAAGTTCAAAGAAGGGCAGCTTATTTTGTATTATCGCGAAACAGGGTAGAGATTGCCGCGAATATGATACGCGGATTGGGGTGGCAATCATCAAAACAAAGGCGTTTTCTGTTGTGGCAGGTTTTTCTCATGAAATTTCAGCTACCGACCTTCTCGTCAGAGTGTGAAAATACTTTGCTGGCGCCCACATACATAGTGAGGAATGATTATCATAATAAAATAAGAGAAATTAGAGATCGCGCGGAAAAATTAAAGGGTCCGTATTTCCTACGCGCTGTTCGCGAGGGGAACGATAGACAAATAGCTTGAAGGTGGTTCTATGTTCGACGTTATCGGTCAGCATTCCGTCGAGCTATTCATAGAACATGGCTAATTGTCAGCTTGGTCAGTGGATCATAAATGCATTCTCCCACTGTACTGTCGAAAGAATTACACTACTGGCCATTAAAATTACTACACCAAGAAGAAATGCAGATGATAAACGGGTATTCAGTGGACAAATAAATTATACTAGAACTGGCATGTGATTACATTTTCACGCAATTTGGGTGCACAGATCCTGATAAATCAGTACCCAGAGCAACCACCTCTGGCAGTAACAACGGCCTGGACACGCCTGGGCATTGAGTCAAACAGAGCTTGGATGGCGTGTACAGGTACAGCTGCCCATTCACCTTCAACACGATACCACAGTTCATCAAGAGTAGTGACTGGTGTATTGTGACGAGCCAGTTGCTCGGCCACAATTGACCAGACGTTTTCAATTGGTGAGAGATCTGGTGAATGTGCTGGCGAGGGCAGCAGTCGAACATTTTCTGTATCCAGAAAGGCCCGTACAGTACCTGCAACATGCGGTCCTGCATTATCCTGCTGAAATGTAGGGTTTCGCAGGGATCGAATGAAGGGTAGACCCACAGGTCGTAACACATCTGAAATGTAAAGTCCACTGTTCAAAGTGCCGTCAATGCGAACAAGCGGTCACCGAGTCGTGCAAGCAATGGCACACCATACCATCACGCCGGGTGATATGCCAGTATGGCGATGACGAATACACGCTGCCAAAGTACGTTCACCGCGATGTCGCCAAACACGGATGCGACTGTCATGATGCTGTAAACAGAACCTGGATTCATTCGAAAAAATGACGTTTTGCCATTCGTGCACCCAGGTTCTTCGTTGAGTACATCATCGCAGGCGCTCCTGTCTGTGATGCGATGCCTGTCTTCTCGACTGCTAGTGATACGATGCCGTTGGGATTCAGCACGGCGTTCTGTATTACCCTCCTGAACCCACCGATTCCATATTGTGCTACCAGTCATTGGCTCTCGACCAACGCGAGCAGCAGTGTCGCGATACGGTAAATCGCAATCGCGATAGGCTACAATCCGACCTTTATCAAAGTCGGAAACGTAATGGTACGCATTTCTCCTCTTTACACGAGGCATCACAACAACGCCGTTTCACCAGGCAACGCCGGTCAAGTGCTGTTCGTGTATGAGAAATCGGTTGGAAACTTTCCTCATATCAGCACGTTGTAGGTGTCGCCACCGGCGCCAACCTTGTGTGAATGCTCTGAAAAGCTAATCGTTTGGATGTCACAGCATGTTCTTCCTGTCGGTTAAAGCCGGCTGCGGTGGCTATACGGTTCTAGGCGCTGTAGTCCGGAACCGCGCGACTGCTACGGTCGCAGGTTCGAGTCCTGCCTCGGGCATGGGTGTGTGTGATGTCCTTAGGTTAGTAGGGTTTAAGTAGTTCTAAGTTCTAGGGGACTGATGACCTCAGATGTTAAGTCCCATAGTGCTCAGAGCCATTTGAACCATTTGTCGGTTAAAATTTCGCGTCTGTAGCACGTGATCTTCGTGGTGTAGCAATTTTAATGGCCAGTAGTGTAGCTTAAACTCATAATGCCTATTGATACCAAAAATTATGACAACATACTGACAATTTTCACGATAGTCTTTTGCACTAGTGTTTGCTACCAGTAACTTTTTTTATGCCAATAATTTACTCTGAACTGCAGTGAAACACACCCACAGATGTGTACTATCCACATTTAAAAAATTAAATGAATTAGAAGCAGTTGTCAAATAAATATAACGATTTCGGTTTGAGTTTGACGGTTATTTTGTTACGACTTACATTTTACTTATAATACAGTCCAAATGCTATAAATGCCAATTATTGCAACTACTCTCGAAGATATTGCCGTTAGACAATCGTGGTTTTGAGAAAAATTGTACTTTACATCAATTCAGCTGTTCTCGACTTCCCACGTCACACTGACAATTGCTGTGGAGCAGTGGACACAAAGTCAAGACTCACGAGTCAGATTTCTCTCATGTAGAGGAATGATCGAAATTAGTTTTTAAATGTATTATTCCCTCATAGATTTGAACGTATAATACGATGTACCGAAGGCAAATGAACTGATTGTTGACCGCAGCAACACAGTTCGGCAACAAGGACTTTTTACAGAATGAGATTTTCACTCTGCAGCGGAGTGTGCGCTGATATGAAACTTCATGGCAGATTAAAACTGTGTGCCCGACCGAGAGTCGACTCGGGACCTTTGCCTTTCGCGGGCAAGTGCTCTACCAACTGAGCTACCGAAGCACGACTCACGCCCGGTATTCACAGCTTTACTTCTGCCAGTATCCGTCTCCTACCTTCCAAACTTTACAGAAGCTCTTCTGCGAACCTTGCAGAACTAGCACTCCTGAAAGAAAGGATACTGTGGAGACATGGCTTAGCCACAGCCTGGGGGATGTTTCCAGGATGAGATTTTCCCTCTGCAGCGGAGTGTGCGCTGATATGAAAGTTCCTGGCAGATTAAAACTGTGTGCCCGACCGAGACTCGAACTCGGGACCTTTGCCTTTCGCGGGTAAGTGCTCTACCATCTGAGCTTCCGAAGCACGACTCACGCCCGGTACTCACAGCTTTACTTCTGCCAGTATCCGTCTCCTACCTTCCAAACTTTACAGAAGCTCTTCTGCGAACCTTGCAGAACTAGCACTCCTGAAAGAAAGGATACTGTGGAGACATGGCTTAGCCACAGCCTGGGGGATGTTTCCAGAATGAGATTTTCACTCTGCAGCGGAGTGTGCGCTGATATGAAACTGAAGGACTTTTTTGTTTGCCCGCTCTCTGCCGCCACTCATGCGCAAACGTCATCCCCTCCACGCTTCCCTATCGCTGCTCCATCCCTATGGAGCGGCAGCGGCGTCCTGCGTGAACCGGGATATAGCAGGCACACTTACGACACCGGTCTCTCGCTCTATCATCTCGTCGCTAACTGTTCTACCTTTTTTTGTTGCTTCTAGTTAATGTCCTCTTGTTTCTCTTTAAACACTAACCACGATTGTGCTTCCTGTGTTTTTCCTGATTGCAACTGGGGCAGTACCTACTGAAGTTGTGCACTAACCCCTTTTTCTTCTTTAATAATCTGCCGGTTTTCAATAAAAAAAATAATCCATGGGTTTACGTAACTGCTGCTCTATATAATCTACTCAGCTAATTATAACCACCACCGTACCCATTCTACTTTCCACTTTTGCTTGTTTGCCTTTTGCTTCTCCTCGATGTGATTTACCTATGGCTGATCGCTGGTAGTTCCGTCACTATTTTTCCTTTCTGTTCTTCTACTTTCTTTGCCCTTACTTCCTCCTTTCCCCCTCCTTTCTTTTCCCTTCGTGGTTACTTGCATTTATTTCATCTTCCTCGCTCAGGTATTTCTATTTTCCATCTTTTCTCCCATGTAGTCATTTCCTGTTTCTTCTCCTGTTCAGCTATTTCCATTTATTCTTCCTTTCAGCTGTTTCCTGTTTTTTGTTTCTTCTTCTGTTCATTTGTTTCCTTTTACATATTGTTTTATTTTCCCCCCAATGAAGATCATTAATTCACGCATGTTCGGTTCATTACTCTCTCCAGACTTGGTGATTGGCGTTCTCGCTTCACTGTGTTGAATTTTTGTCCTTTCCCTCATATGATCCCCTATACTCCTGCCCTGTACTGCTTTTAAAAAAATATATACTCAATTCACCAAACTGAGCCTCCTCGCCATCTGTATCATCATCTTGTTTTGAAAACACCTGTCTTCGGTTTCACTAAGTACTGTACCTTCATATCCTCTCTATTTATTATATGCTCTTGATACTCAGTCCGCAGCTCGTGGCCTTGCGATACCGTTCTCATATCCTGCGCACGGAGTCCCGGGTTCGATTCCTGGCGGGTTCAGGGATTTTTCCTTCCTCGAGATGACTGGCTGTTGTTGTGTCGTCTTCATCATCATTCATCCCCGTTACGGTGGGAGGTAGGCAATGGGAAACCACCTCCACTAGGATCTTGCCTAGTACGGCGGTGCGTGTCTCCCGCATCGTCATCATTATCTTGATACGCAACCCTCTGTGGCATTATTTTCGCTGCACCTGTTGTTGTTCCTGCACCCTCTGCTATGTCCACTTGCTCTACTGTGTCACCCATACCTGTAGTTCTAAGCAAACGCATCTGACTTCATTTTTGCATTCACTGAGTAATTTGCCTGAAACTCTCTAGCTGTCTTTAATGCCATGGTTTAATTATTACTGTATTCTCTTCAAATTTTCCTATTTCTCTTGCGCATACATAAAATATACCTTTCCACAATACAACTATACTAGTCAACGCCATACTTCAGTTGACAGGTGGTGTTGCCGCCCAACCAAAGCGATACACACACGTATTGTGTGTATATACATATACTGAAAAGCTGAAAAAATTTCCTATTATTAAGTTCGTGCTTGCAGTTCTGTCGTAAATGGAAACTCTTATTACTTCCTGCTGTTCCACATTTTTGTAGAACCAGTCCTTGCATACCCATCCATACTATTTTTTTAAAAGATTTTCTGACTCTGATCAGATTTTCAAACAGTACTAAATCCCGAGAAGGGTATGGAAAATGCGAAACCCCCATCTGTTGGAAGAATAACTTCCACATTACAAGAGCTTCCACAGTGAGACTTGACGGGCATAACACATCTCTCCTGAGGGTAAAATGCAAATTAATAAATTTTCACAAATGTTGATGTGTACAGCAACCAGCCACAAATAGGCTTTAGGTTACTTTATTCAAAATTACCGTTACCGGATCGAATTTTTTGCAATTCATCACCATACGGTTTTTTCATGCTTTCATCAATATAAATTATACATTGGTTTCCTGTAAGTTGCTCTAGGATAAACAATAATCTACAAATTGCAAACGTGTAACCAAAATAGTTGCGCTACATATTTGTTTTGAATACAACCATTCTGGGTACATACTTGTGTTGGAGTGGAACTTAATAATAAATAAAAGACAAATAATAAATAAATAATCAAAAATAATAATAAACAGGTAATAAAAAATACAAGATCAATGCTTGTATTTTGAAGTAATAAAACAAGTGACAACCAACATTATTTTGCTTAGATTTTCTATTGCACTGATTCATTTTGTCGAATTCGCTCTAACTAATTGCGTTACAGTGACACTGTATACGAAACAATCTCATGCAAAATTACGTAGATACACACAGGGGTTTGAGAAGCTGTGTAAACTGGAGAAAATTGATCAGACTGTCATGCACTTGCGAATTTATCGTAAACACCTGGGAATAAAATTGCAGAAATTATCACTACAATATAAGATTTTATAATATCATGTCTCGATATTTTTCAACATATAAAGTGCCTCATATCAATTGATATTCACAATTATGCATTTGTTGTGTGTGTCTATGCAAGCAACTGGTATTCCTTTCTCATACTTCTCTTTAGATCCGTAGCAACGGCAACGTTGCAACATAGCTGTTACTGAAACTCAAACGTGCAGATACCTATGTAAAACAAGGTGAATATGTGTAATTTTCAAGTTTCGCTATTACCGCAAGCAGTTTCACGCCAAAATCACGCGACTAGCCCAGCTTGATGTTGAGAACGTGCACAATAGCTAAGCTCACTCCATTGATATACGTTCTGCATGGTATCGACTCGCATTGACGACTTTGGTGTGGCACTGCGATCTCCGGACGATACCAGACAAAGGTATCGAAAAGTGTTTGAGTAAACTGAAAAAAGAAATGCATTGTGTTTTGCAGTATGCAGAGCTTCAAAACCTAAATTTAAATGGAGAAAACGTGAACACGAGCTTCCAGCTCCAACGAGAATATTATCCATTTGATATGGCTGTTATTTGACGACTGCGACTATATTGTAAGATTTTTATGAAATAATGTATCCTGGAACAGCCACTTGTTACTAATATTTTTTTAGCACGACGTATCTCGGCAGCATGCTATCATCATCAGGTGATTTAAAGTTACTTTCACTTTGTGATTAATGTGAAGTGATATTAGTTTTCATCGCTGTTTACCACTGAGTTTATGTGTCTAAAAAGACTCCTGTGCAGGAAGATAATTACTTTACAGCCTGTAGATTATGTGCTAAGCATTATAACTCATTTTGTTGCTGCGTTTACCAACATTTTCATTGCTAATATCGTTATCTAGCAAATGGAGCACAGAAGCAAGTACATCACAACTTAAAGCTTTCACAGTCATTTGTTTATATCAATGCAAAGAGTCTTAAAGGCGAATGTAAACTAGTTTCTGTTGCTAAAACAGTAGTATACACTGAAGATGAAACATTTATAACTATATGTATTTGTGTCATGGCAAATATTAAGTGAGTAGTTGATAAAGATACGTTTTTAACAATAAACCAGCAATAGCCACCTACATAAAATGGACAAGGGACACCAGATACACTTATTTGAAGAAATGGAATGATTGATCGTAAGACACTGATGGGTAGAAGTGGCCACCTGGGGAAATTTGGCCACCGAATTACAATGAAACGTCCCCTTAGAAAAATTATTACAAGACTGTGCTTAAACTGAAACACAATATTTTTTAGCGCAACGCAATCTGACTTTCAAAAATCCCTACGAAAGAATGGCCCTGACTAACAATAACCTATACGTTTCACAAATCACTTACCTCACAAAAATCTTCGTTACTCAAGCTACTGCAATACAGCGAGCACCACTACTGGCAGCTAAATAAAAGATTCAAACTACTGAAGGCACTAACTACTGATAGGCATAGTTAGCGAATGAAAGATTTTAATAGAGAACAAACAATGTATTTACCTCACTAGTCATAATATATATAGCAGTTCATGACACCAATTCTTACAAATTTCAAAACTCCGCCATCTCTCTCCCCACGTCCACCACTGCTGGCGACTCACCTCCAACTGCGCAACGCTACGCGCTGTTAGCATTCAGCTGCCGCTGCCCAACACTACAATGGCAGACAACAATGCAAACCAGCCACAGACTGCGCACAGCACAGCCAGTGATTTTTCATACAGAGCGCTACGTGGCGTTACCAATAAGAAAATGTAAACAGCCTACTTACAGCAAGTCTTTTCAGTTGACGCCACAATGGGTGACTTGCTTGTAGATGATGATTAAATGATGATGCGGACAGCACAACACTCAGTCCTCGAGCGGAGAAAACCTCCGACCAGGCCGATAATTGAACCTGGGCTCACTGCATAGCAGCAAGAAGTGCTGACCACTCAACTCAGGGACCAGACTGAAGAATTGAAAATGCACATTCATGGAATTTTCAGGACATGGAGACATGTTAGTAAATCATAGACTTGAAAGTAGTAGTATTAACTTCCAAAAAAACCTCTCCAATAATGAATGCTTATTTTAGTGAAAGAATAATGGGTTTACCCAACTACTCACCTAATATTTGCGATGACATAAATAGATGAAAATATGAATGTTCCATCTTCAATGTACACTGCAAATTTAGCAATAGAAACTAGTTTATCTTAGCTTTGAAGACTCTGTGGACCGATGTAGCAAATGAGTGTGAAAGTATACAGATGTTAAGTAATTGCTGCTGTGCTGTGTGCCCGACCACGAAATTACCAACAAAAATGTACGTAAAAGCACTAACAAAATAACGAATCATTCGTATCACATAATGTATACAACACACTGAGGTGATACAGACTGATAATTATTGAACTATATGAAAAAAGCGCAAATTAGTTACAAAATACAGCGTGCCCACACTTTATTCACCATGTAAATGTCATTCCAGATATTCGGATTTAGGTTATGACATATTCGATATGCCTGCCGTCATTGACAGTGATGTGGCGAAATTCTGCATGACATGAGCGCCGGAAAATCGATGCTGTCGGTGACCTCCTCAATGGCTCTTTTCAGCTCAGAAATGGTTTTGGGATTATTGCTGTACATCTTGTCTTTAGTGTAGTCTCACAAAAAGGAGTCGCATGTATTCAGATCCGGCGAATATGGTGGCCAATCAAGGCCCATGCCAGTGGTGTCTGTTTACCACAGAGCCAGAATGCGATACCCAAAATGCTCCTGCACCGGCAACACTTTCGCAGTTATGGACGGCTACAGAGCAGCATGGCTCAATATTTCTGCAGGGGACTTTCAAAGACTTTTGGAGTACTTGCCACGTCGCGTAGCTGCGTTATGCGGGGCAAAAGGAGGTCCGATATTTGGTGGTATCCCACCACATTTACAGGGTGACAATTATTGAACTGTGTGAAATAAAATCGTCATAATTTCTGAACGGTTTGTGTTAGGACGGTAAAACTGCACGGTTGTTCGCAGTGAATGACGGGAATTAGTGTGCACATGCATGATTTGGTTTGGCGACGCAGCCCACTTTGATTTGGATCAGTTCGCCAATAAGCAAAATTGGCGCATTTGGGGGACTGAGAATCCGCATTTCACGATCGAGGAGTGTCTTCACCCTCATTGGGTGGCTGTGTAGTGCGCAATGTCCAGTCACTGAATAATCGGTGCGATATTTCTTGATGGCACGTAGACTAGTGAACGGTACCTGAAAGTTTTGGAAGATGACTTCATCCCCATTATTCAAAGTGATCCTGATTTCGACAATATGTGAGGAAGTGACTATAAAACTATGGGTTAGTTGTTTTTCAATTTATTATTTATGGATTTTATAGTTTTTGCATCATTTATTGTATATTTAGATCTAAATTTATCTTTATTCATTTCTTTTTCAAGAAGCTTGCTTACTTCGTGACCTATTGCTGCCTTCATATTTCAATTTAATTTTACAGCATCTGCTGCAATTTTGGTTGAAGCTATATTGTGTTTCAGTGTATGGTTGTTGAGGTTAGGTTTTACCCTAAAATTCATAAATAACTGGTCGAAAAATAAGCAATCCAAAGTTTTAAAGTCAGACAAAAGAAGTACATTAGTTGTGATGAAAGAAAATGAATACATAGACAAAACCCATGAATTTTTTGATGCTAATAATATTCAGCACATTGAAAAAGACCCAACCAAACAATTTCAAAATAAAATTAAGGAACAACTGATGGACACACATTTTCTATTTACAGTAACTGAAAAGAAATCCCTTACGTGCATGAATCCAAGAACATCACATCCAAGAGCACAGCCAAAAATACACAAGGATTGAAAGCCGATACACCCCATGGTCAGCCCTATAAATAGCCCAGCATACAAACTGTCACAAAACTGGATAACATGCTGATGAAAAATTATACATATCAAACAACATATTGCATAAAAAAAACAGTGTGATACTAGCTAAAGAACTAATAACCAGAAAGCTCTTCAAAGAGGCTCAGTTTTTATCGCTTGATATCACCAACCTTAATCAAACATACCCATACAATAAGCTGTAACAGTAATACAAAAGAACCTTATGAAACACAAGGAACTTTTACCCACATAGATTGTCGAATTTATGGAACTCCTTCAGCTAACCCTAAGTTACAACCACTTTACTTTTATCGGTGACATTTATTTAAAAAAAAATGGTCTAGTAATGGGATCATGTATATCTGGTACCATAGCTGACATATCCACGAATCACTTAGAACAAAAATTATTTAACAGCCAAGAACTCCGCCTAAAGAAAATTGATTTTGTAGGAGATACGTAGATGACACGCTAATGTTAGTGAAAGGTGATATCAAAAATATCACAGACATTCTAAATTACATCAGTAATCTACTTGAGAAAATCAGATTTACAGTGGAATATGAGCAAAATAAAAGCACCAACTTTTTGAACCTAAATATTACAAGACACAACAACACATACACATAGAAAATTTGTAAAAAAATACACAACGACCGACACTACAATTCCTGCAACCTCATGTCACCAAATATCCATAAACAGGCAGGATACAGGTCAATGCTACATAGGACAACTAAAATACCATTGAACCAAGAAAATATGCAAAAACAAAGCGAAAAAAGATCCAGGTGCAAACTGTACCACAGAAGAAATAGTGAAAAGTAAATGTAGTTCTAGTATCCCATACATTGGTAATGTATCCCAGAAGATTGCAAAATTTTCAAAAATTCACAAAGTAAAAATTGGGCTTTCTACATCTAGTAAACTACAACAAAAACTAATACATAAAATAAAATGTAATCATGATCCATATTCAGACTCTGGAATATACAAGGTAACATGCCAGGAATGCTCCGTGTTCTGCCTAGGACAAACAGGCCGAAATTTCAACACCAGAGCACATTAAAGCGTACACACACAACAGACACACTAAATCAGCCATAGCAACACACATACATAATGCAGGATGCCCATTTCGAAAAATAGAGCAAAATGTCAAAGTACTAGACCCAATAAATAAAGGACATAAAATAGATTTACTAGAAGAAATGGAGATATACTCACATTACAAAAAATACGAAGATAAAGTATTAAATGAAGAATTTGAAAGTGAATCGGTGAATTTCTTCAGATGTTTCGATAGTATACTTAAACAAAAATAGTAACACATAGAAATAAGCACAGTTGTAAAATAGATGTAAGTAAATTAGGCCTATGACCCAAATTGTTAAGATAAATAACCTCTGTACAAAAGCATACCGTACTCTGAGAAAGACCTATAATGTTATCTCTGTTGCCTACTTGTAGGGTCATCTTCGCAACTGTTTTGTTTATGTACGACATTTTCGATGTTTAAATTGTGCAGCAAGTTGTGTGTGATGTTTAGTGTGTATGAGACTCTGCACAAATGGACCACAAGAAAACTGTAAGTACAAATTCTTCTAAATTTCGCACCTAACGGAACAAAAGGATCGATAAACAACTAAAAATCGCGTGTTTCTTATATATTGCAGTAAAGTCAACGAATGAAGGAGACTCTCACACATCGACATCAGATAGAAATGGCGCAATACACACAAAAAACGCACTTGAAAATGAGAATTATTTCCCGAAACGCGTCTTGTGGAAAATAAAGAAAATCGTGATTGGTAACAGAAGAATTATTTACAAACAAACCTATAGAATTCGGAATATATTCGTGGCACACTGTATGGAAACATGTTACTAAATGATAAACTTAAAAGTAATAAACTTCTCCTATGTTGAATACCTATTTCACTGAAAAAAATGAAAATTGTCTCTACCAACTACTGACCTAATATTTCTCATGACATAAATACACGTAGATATAAATGTTTCAATTTCACTGTATACTACTGTTTTAACAACAGAAGCTAGTTTATCTCAGCTTTTAAGACTCTTTGGATTGATGTAAACAAATGATGACACAGTTTCAGAGACTTTACTGGTCTATACAGATATGATTTCATGTATATAGTCTGAAGTAGCCGTGTATATAGTCTGAAGTGGCGAGTGAAAATTTGTACCAAGGCCAGGATCAATTCTGTTCATGTGTTAAGGGAAATTTAAAGTAGACTGGTTTTACAATGAAAATTTGGATCGAGGAGGGAGGCGTCCCAGGCTAATCCGTGCTGTTGTGTGAATTGCTGTGCCAAGGTGGCTTATTGGCTAACGCTCCTGCCTAGTAAGCAAGAGACCCAGGTTCGATTTCTGCTCTAGATACAAATTTACACTCATCGCTTCAGTCTATATACATAAGACTGTGAAAGTGTTAAGTTGTGATGATATACTTCCTACTGTGCTCTGTGTGCCAGGTAACTAAATTACCAACAAAAGTGTAAGTACGTGGTGACAGTTATTGAACTATGACAAAAAGTGAATTACACTCCCGGAAATTGAAATAAGAACACCGTGAATTCATTGTCCCAGGAAGGGGAAACTTTATTGACACATTCCTGGGGTCAGATACATCACATCATCACACTGACAGAACCACAGGCACATAGACACAGGCAACAGAGCATGCACAATGTCTGCACTAGTACAGTGTATATCCACCTTTCGCAGCAATGCAGGCTGCTATTCTCCCATGGAGACGATCGTAGAGATAATGGATGTAGTCCTGTGGAACGGCTTGCCATGCTATTACCACCTGGCGCCTCAGTTGGACCAGCGTTCGTGCTGGACGTGCAGACCGCGTGAGACGACGCTTCATCCAGTCCCAAACATGCTCAATGGGGGACAGATCCGGAGATCTTGCTAGCCAGGGTAGTTGACTTACACCTTCTAGAGCACGTTCGGTGGCACGGGATACATGCGGACGTGCATTGTCCTGTTGGAACAGCAAGTTCCCTTGCCGGTCTAGGAATGGTAGAACGATGGGTTCGATGACGGTTTGGATGTACCGTGCACTATTCAGTGTCCCCTCGACGATCACCAGAGGTGTACGGCCAGTGTAGGAGATCGCTCCCCACACCATGATGCCGGGTGTTGGCCCTGTGTGCCTCTGTCGTATGCAGTCCTGATTGTGGCGCTCACCTGCACGGCGCCAAACACGCATACGACCATCATTGGCACCAAGGCAGAAGCGACTCTCATCGCTTAAGACGACACGTCTCCATTCGTCCCTCCATTCACGCCTGTCGCGACACCACTGGAGGCGGGCTGCACGATGTTGGGGCGTGAGCGGAAGACGGCCTAACGGTGTGCGGGACCGTAGCCCAGCTTCATGGAGACGGTTGCGAATGGTCCTCGCCGATACCCCAGGAGCAACAGTATCCCTAATTTGCTGGGAAGTGGCGGTGCGGTCCCCTACGGCACTGCGTAGGATCCTACGGTCTTGGCGAGCATCCGTGCGTCGCTGCGGTCCGGTCCCAGGTCGACGGGCACGTGCACCTTCCGCCGACCACTGGCGACAACATCGATGTACTGTGGAGACCTCACGCCCCACGTGTTGAGCAATTCGGCGGTACGTCCAACCGGCCTCCCGCATGCCCACTATACGCCCTCGCTCAAAGTCCGTCAACTGCACATACGGTTCACGTCCACGCTGTTGCGGCATGCTACCAGTGTTAAAGACTGCGATGGAGCTCCGTATGCCACGGCAAACTGGCTGACACTGACGGCGGCGGTGCACAAATGCTGCGCAGCTAGCGCCATTCGACGGCCAACACCGCGTTTCCTGGTGTGTCCGCTGTGCCGTGCGTGTGATCATTGCTTGTACAGCCCTCTCGCAGTGTCCGGAGCAAGTATGGTGGGTCTGACACACCGGTGTCAATGTGTTCTTTTTTCTATTTCCAGGAGTGTATTTTCAAACTACGGCATGCACACACTTTGTTCAACGTGTAAACGTTATTATAGATATTAGTATTTAGATTATGACTTGTTCGACACGCCTGCCATCATTGGCGATGATGTGCAGAGGAGTAGCGAAATTCTGAATGACCGGCTGAAGTATCGAAACATCGATGCTGTGGGTGACCCCCTGAATGGCTATTTTCAGTTCAGCAATGGTTTTGAGGTTATTGCTGTACACCCTGTCTTTACTCTAGCCACACAAAAAGGAGTGGCACGTGTTCAGATCCGGAGAATATGGCGGCCAATCGAGGCCCATGCCAGTGGCCTCTGGGTACACCAAAACCAGAATGTGATCCCCAAAGTGCCCCTCCAGGAGAGCAAACACACTCCTGCTTCGATGGGGTTGATGCGCCGTCTTTCATGGACCACATCTTGTCGAAATCACCGTCGCTTTGGATAATGGGGATGAAGTCATCTTTCAAAACCTTCACGTACCATTCGGTAGTGACCTTGCCATCAAGAAATACTGCACCGTCTATTTTGTGACTGGACATCGCACACCACACAGTCACCCGTTGAGGGTGAAGAGACTTCTCGACCGCGAAATGTGGATTTTCCGAAATGCATCAGGTATGCTTATTGACATACCCATCCAAATGGAAAATGGCAGTCAACAACCAGGCGCGTGGGCATGCGCATATTAATTCCTATAATTCTCCGCGGCCAACCGTGTATTTTGAACTTCCTAACGCAAATCGTTCACAAGTTATGACGATTTTATTTCTTATAGTTCATGAACCATGGACCTTGCCGTTGGTGGGGAGGCTTGCGTGCCTCAGCGATACAGATGGCCGTACCGTAGGTGCAACCACAACGGAGGGGTATCTGTTGAGAGGCCAGACAAACGTGTGGTTCCTGAAGAGGGGCAGCAGCCTTTTCAGTAGTTGCAGGGGCAACAGTCTGGATGATTGACTGATCTGGCCTTGCAACATTAACCAAAACGGCGTTGCTGTGCTGGTACTGCGAACGGCTGAAAGCAAGGGGAAACTACAGCCGTAATTTTTCCCGAGGACATGCAGCTTTACTGTATGATTAAATGATGATGGCATCCTCTTGGGTAAAATATTCCGGAGGTAAAATAGTCCCCCATTCGGATCTCCGGGCGGGGACTACTCAGGAGGATGTCGTTATCAGGAGAAAGAAAACTGGCGTTCTACGGATCGGAGCGTGGAATGTCAGATCCCTTAATCGGGCAGGTAGGTTAGAAAATTTAAAAAGGGAAATGGATAGGTTAAAGTTAGATATAGTGGGAATTAGTTAAGTTCGGTGGCAGGAGGAACAAGACTTCTGGTCAGGTGATTACAGGGTTATAAACACAAAATCAAATAGGGGTAATGCAGGAGTAGGTTTAATAATGAATAGGAAAATAGGAATGCGGGTAAGCTACTACAAACAGCATAGTGAACGCATTATTGTGGCCAAGATAGATACGAAGCCCACACCTACTACAGTAGTACAAGTTTATATGCCAACTAGCTCTGCAGATGACGAAGAAATTGAAGAAATGTACGATGAAATAAAAGAAATTATTCAGATAGTGAAGGGAGACGAAAATTTAATAGTAATGGGTGACTGGAATTCGAGTGTAGGAAAAGGGAGAGAAGGAAACATAGTAGGTGAATATGGATTGGGGCTAAGAAATGAAAGAGGAAGCCGCCTAGTAGAATTTTGTACAGAGCACAACTTAGTCATAGGTAACACTTGGTTTAAGAATCATGAAAGAAGGTTGTATACGTGGAAGAACCCTGGAGATACTAAAAGGTATCAGATAGATTATATAATGGTAAGACAGAGATTTAGGAACCAGGTTTTAAGTTGTAAGACATTTCCAGGGGCAGATGTGGACTCTGACCACAATCTATTGGTTATGACCTGTAGATTAAAACTGAAGAAACTGCAAAAATGTGGGAAATTAAGGAGATGGGACCTGGATAAACTGAAAGAACCAGAGGTTGTACAGAGTTTCAGGGAGAGCATAAGGGAACAATTGACAGGAATAGGCGAAAGAAATACAGTAGAAGAAGAATGGGTAGCTCTGAGGGATGAAGTAGTGAAGGCAGCAGAGGATAAAGTAGGTAAAAAGACGAGGGCTGCTAGAAATCCTTGGGTAACAGAAGAAATATTGAATTTAATTGATGAAAGGAGAAAATATAAAAATGCAGTAAATGAAGCAGGCAAAAAGGAATACAAACGTCTCAAAAATGAGATCGAGAGGAAGTGCAAAATGGCTAAACAGGGATGGCTAGAGGATAAATGTAAGGATGTAGAGGCTTATCTCACTAGGGGTAAGATAGATACTGCCTACAGGAAAATTAAAGAGACCTTTGGAGAGAAGAGAACCACGTGTATGAATATCAAGAGCTCAGATGGCAACCCAGTTCTAAGCAAAGAAGGGAAGGCAGAAAGATGGAAGGAGTATATAGAAGGTTTATACAAGGGTGATGTACTTGAGGACAATATTATGGAAATGGAAGAGGATGTAGATGAAGGCGAAATGGGTGATACGATATTGCGTGAAGAGTTTGACAGAGCACTGAAAGACCTGAGTCGGAACAAGGCCCCCGGAGTAGACAACATTCCATTAGAACTACTGACGGCCTTGGGAGAGCCAGTCATGACAAAACTCTACCAGCTGGTGAGCAAGATGTATGAGACAGGCCAAATACCCTCAGACTTCAAGAAGAATATAATAATTCCAATCCCAAAGAAAGCAGGTGCTGACAGATGTGAAAATTACCGAACTATCAGTTTAATAAGTCACAGCTGCAAAATACTAACGCGAATTCTTTACAGACGAATGGAAAAACTGATAGATGCAGACCTCGGGGAGGATCAGTTTGGATTCCGTCGAAATGTTGGAACACGTGAGGCAATACTGACCTTACGACTTATCTTAGAAGAAAGATTAAGAAAAGGCAAACCTACGTTTCTAGCATTTGTAGACTTAGAGAAAGCTTTTGACAATGTTGACTGGAATACTCTTTTTCAAATTCTAAAGGTGGCAGGGGTAAAATACAGGGAGCGAAAGGCTATTTACAATTTGTACAGAAACCAGATGGCAGTCATAAGAGTCGAGGGGCATGAAAGGGAAGCAGTGGTTGGGAAAGGAGTGAGACAGGGTTGTAGCCTCTCCCCGATGTTATTCAATCTGTATATTGAGCAAGCAGTAAAGGAAACAAAAGAAAAATTTGGAGTAGGTATTAAAATTCATGGAGACGAAGTAAAAACTTTGAGGTTCGCCGATGACATTGTAATTCTGTCAGAGACGGCAAAGGACTTGGAAGAGCAGTTGAACGGAATGGACAGTGTCTTGAAAGGAGGATATAAGATGAACATCAACAAAAGCAAAACGAGGATAATGGAATGTAGTCTAATTAAATCGGGTGATGCTGAGGGAATTAGATTAGGAAATGAGACACTTAAAGTAGTAAAGGAGTTTTGCTATTTAGGAAGTAAAATAACTGATGATGGTCGAAGTAGAGAGGATATAAAATGTAGACTGGCAATGGCAAGGAAAGCGTTTCTGAAGAAGAGAAATTTGTTAACATCGAATATAGATTTAAGTGTCAGGAAGTCATTTCTGAAAATATTTGTTTGGAGTGTAGCCATGTATGGAAGTGAAACATGGACGATAACTAGTTTGGACAAGAAGAGAATAGAAGCTTTCGAAATGTGGTGCTACAGAAGAATACTGAAGATAAGGTGGATAGATCACGTAACTAATGAGGAGGTATTGAATAGGATTGGGGAGAAGAGAAGTTTATGGCACAACTTGACTAGAAGAAGGGATCGGTTGGTAGGACATGTTTTGAGGCATCAAGGGATCACAAATTTAGCATTGGAGGGCAGTGTGGAGGGTAAAAATCGTAGAGGGAGACCGAGAGATGAGTACACTAAGCAGATTCAGAAGGATGTAGGTTGCAGTAGGTACTGGGAGATGAAGAAGCTTGCACAGGATAGAGTAGCATGGAGAGCTGCATCAAACCAGTGTCAGGACTGAAGACCACAACAACAACAACAGTTCAATAATTGTCAACATTTTAATGCACTAACAAAATGGCTAATCATCCTTATCAGATAATGTACGCACTGTAACATATTTATCTTCCTGAACAGGCGTTTCCAAAATATTTCTTTATTTCAAATCATACACTGTGAGAGTTGAAACTCTGAAGGACTTTTGCAGCTTTGTTGAAACAGATTTTGCAACGATTTTTGGTTATGGTCAAACAAGATGGTTAGCACTGTTGCCTGCTCTTGAGCGAGTCATCAAAATGTTTTAAACCACTAAAATCATACATTCAATCTGAAAAGTGTCCATTGTTACTTAAAAACTTCTTTCAAAACCCTTTGTCTGAAGTATGGCTATACTTTTTTTCACAGACAGGCTTCATCATTTCATGAAGCAGTTAAAAAAGTTGAAGGACAGACAGTCACTATATTTGAAGTGGCTGATTGTGTTAGTAAGTTGAAAACTACACTGCAGTCCAAGGAATGCGCTGGACTTCCTCAGAGGCGCTGCTCCGCTGAGTCTTGCCGACTTACTGGTCGGGTTTTTTTTTTCTTTATTGTTATTTTATACCTATACATAGGTAGGCCAGCAGCGGCGTAACTAAGCCGCTCTTCGGCCACAGACATGAACATAGTACAAGCAGTAACAGATACAAAGAGACATGGAGGTTAAAAAACAGTAGACAAACAGAGTAAAATAACAGAAGCCGTTCACTGTGGAGCAGTCAAGTTAAAAGTGATTCACACAGCACATAATGGAGAGATACAAAGTAGCACACGTGAACGATGGAGCACGGAACAAGAGACACGGATGCACTAACGCGACGACAAAACACATAAGCACTGCGGCGACAATCTCCGGCGGTTGGTGATGCAATTGTCACACGAGTAAGGCCGTGGACCTGCCAGAGGGAAGGGGCGAGGGTAGGAGGGAATGGGGGAGGGGTTGACGCCAATGGGGAGAGGATGGGAGAGGGAGGGTGGTGTGTGGAAGCCCAGGGCGAGGGGGAGGGGAGGGAAGGAGGGAGGGAGAGAAGGGAGAGAGGGTGCCCACAGGATAAGGAGAGGAGAGGGAAGGCAAGGCTCAAAGTTGGTAGGAGGGGTAGATGGAGGGGAGGAGGGCATCATCCGGGAGGGGGAGTTGGCGGAAGCCACCTTGGGAGAGGGTGTGGAGAGTGTGAAGATGGAGAGCAGGTGGGATACAGGAGTACAGGCGCGGCAGCGGGTTGGGGTGGGAGAGGATGGGAGAGACAAGCGGGTGGGGAGGATCAAGCTTGCGGGAGGTGTAGAGGATCCGTATCCGTTCGAGGAAAAGGTGTGGGAAGGGGATGAGGTCATAGAGGATCCGCGTGGGGGAAGGGAGGCGGATGCGATAGGCGAGGCGGAGTGCATGGCGTTCAAGGGATTGGTAAAAGGTAGGAGGGGCGGAGATCCAGGCGGGATGGGCATAACAAAGGATAGGACGGATGAGGGATTTATAGGTGTGGAGGACGGTGGATGGGTCCAGACCCCATGTGCGGCCAGAGAGGAGCTTGAGGAGGCGGAGTCGGGAGCGTGCCTTGGCTTGGATTGTCCGGAGATGAGGGGTCCAGGAGAGGCGACGATCAAGGATGACGCCAAGGTACTTGAGGGTGGGGGTGAGGTTAATAGGACGGCCATAAATGGTAAGATAGAAATCAAGGAGACGGAAGGAAGGGGTGGTTTTGCCTACGATGATTGCCTGGGTCTTGGAAGGATTGACCTTGAGCAACCACTGGTTACACCAAGAGGTGAACCGGTCAAGATGGGATTGGAGAAGGTGCTGGGAGCGTTGCAGGGTGGGGCGAGGGCTAGGAAGGCGGTGTCATCGGCGTACTGGAGAAGGTGTAGGGTCTGGTCGGGTGTCTGAGAGCGACTTATATATTGTGAGAAAGGGAGGCGTGGTTCAGGTGACACGTGATGAGCAGTGATAATCCATAGCAAAGATAAGATTGACTATCGATTACCACCTTGACAAAGATAAAAATTGTTAGCAATTTTGTAGAGCCACTGTCCATATATCGCTGAGTTTCATAGCCTCCTCTTTCCTATTAAAATTATCGTGATGTTTATAAATTTCAATAGCTTCTCTGTATAGCCGTGGATAGTAATTTAACGTTGTAGATAAAACTTCGGTATCCAAAAACTTCACTTGGTGGTTGCCTGGTTGAAGAGCATGTTCCGCTAGAGCTGATTTTTCTATTTTTCCAAGTCGACAAAGACTTTTATCTTCTTTCAGTCGCGTATTTACGCTTCTTTTGGTGGTACCAATATAAACTTTCCCACAGGTACATGGAATTTTATACACACCACATGTCGACAGAGGAGGGCGTTTACCCTTCACAGATCGTAGTACTTGACTTATTTTCTTTGTTGTTTTAAAGACCGGTGTTATGTCATGTTTTCGTAAAATCTTATCGATCCGATCTGTTACTTTTTTAATAAAAGGGAGAACTACTGTATTTTTCTGTCGTTGTGGTTTTCTTTGTAAAAAATTTAATTGATATTTTGTATTTATGACACTTCTCATACAACAAATAAATAAATAAATATAGCTTATTTTGGAAAAAATTTAATGGGTCCCGGATTTGGGCCTTGGAAACATGTTAATGTTCCGAATTGGAGTATAGAAAATATGGTCACCTTATCTTTTTTGACACATAACCCAAATGACACACACAGCAAAAGAAAATAGCCCCACTTCATATTAATTACAATGAAAAAGTAACTGTACATGAACCTGATGATGACAGCATGCTTCCGAAACGCGTCATACAATAAATAAATAAATAAATATAACTTATTTTGCAAAAATTTTAATGTGTCCCGGATTTGGGCCTAGGAAACATGTTAATGTTCCGATTTTGAGTATAGAAAATATGGTCACCTTATCGTTTTCGACACATAACCCAAATGGCACAGACAGCAAAAGAAACTAGCCCCACTTCATATTAATTACAATGTAAAAGTAACTGTAAATGCACCTGATGATGACAGCATGCTGCCGAAACGCGTCGTGCTTGAGAATATTACGACTGACACAGTCGAGTGCCTCTCGATAACTGCCGTAAGATTTGATGGCTTCGTATTTTACGCCGGACGAGGGTCGAGACTGGGGCCTACAAGACGGACTGCTGTGTCTGTGGTGATGTGAGAAGACCCCCGCGTGGCGAGGGGGCATCCGTTACCGGGTGACGGGCGAGCGGCGGCGCCGTGGGTGGTCCGGGCGCTTCCCGGGCGAGCCACGCCTGCGTGCGCGCGCAGCCCGGCCCAGCTGACGCGACGCGACGCGACGTGACGTGACGCGAGGCCGCCTAGACCTAGCGAGCTAGCGTGACGCCGGCGCACTCTGTGATTAAATCATTAGCCCGGCGCTCCGGCTCATGACTTGCAGATGAAACCGGACCGCGCCGCAATCGAGCTGTAATGCTCGTCACACACAAAAACAGAAACTCTCTGAATGTTAATGGGCGCATTACGCGCGTGTCCTCGGGGAGCCACGAGGAAATTAGTGCGGCAACAAAGTCAACAGATCCCCGGAGACTTTCGCCGCTCGAGCGTAACGCCTGCCGATCAAAAGCGCTCTGCTCGGGATCTCTTAGACACATGCTGAATTTCACATTTTTCGTCTTCGAAAGGTCCTGCAAGTCAACTTCCGCACACCCACATAACTGGAGCACAACTGCAGATAAAATTCGTAATATTATGGATGTCACATTCGTCAATATTACTCATTGTTTTGCAAAAGATGGCAGTAGCGGCAAGTGGTGCAGCTGGTGAGTCGTAATTGTTATACAATTAGCTTAAGGGGTGGGGGGGGGGGGGGGGGTAGGACGTGAAACGGCCGACTTGGAGCAGGAGAGGCACCACAGGACATTTTAATTTGCAGTGTCTACACTTTTACAATAATTTCATAAAACTTTGTCCGTATGACCAGGAAAGATTCAGGATTCATACTCATAGCAGTGCAAGTTCAAAAACATAACAAAATAACTTTTTTACATGTGAAATTTCATCATTTTTTCAGTTGGTATTGGCTGCATTTGTTGCTGTAGGTACACTTTTCTTCATAAGTAAGAGAGATTCTTCGATGAATTTTGCACAGCATACAAACCGTACTTACAGGTGTATGAAACTCTAGAATTTCCCAAATCTGTTAAAAACTGTGGTATAAATTGAGATAATGAACTACAAAATTCGAGTTTTCTCTAAACACGAAATTTAAAACGTAACAGCCAATTCATTTTTCCATAGATTCAATAAATTCTACATTACAGTAAGTGAAAAAAATCATGAAATTTCACATTTAAAAATAGTATTTTTCCGTGTTTTTGAACTTCCACTGCTATGAGTATGAATCCTGAATCCTTCCTGGTCATACTGACAAAGTTTTATGAATTTATTTGTAAAAGTATAGACAGTGCAAATTAAAATGTCCTGTGGTGCCTCTCCTTCTCGCAGTCGGCCCGTTTGACGTCCTACCCCCCTTAAGCATTTGTAAGCGTAACACCATCGAAACACAGTCAGATGACAAAACTCATGGGATAACGATGTGTGCTTATAAATATGGCGGTAGTATTGCGTACACAAGATATTCACTGAAGCGCCAAAGAAGCTAGTACAGGCATGCATATTCAAATACAGAGATATGTAAACAGGCAGAATACGGTGCTGCGGCCAGCAACTCCTGTATAAGACAACAGGGCTTTGTGATAGTGTGGGACGTGTGCAGATGGAGTGATATGGGATCCCTGATACGTCCAGGTACGACTCTGACAGGTAAATGGAAATGCTGTGTGGCTAGGGCCTCCCGTCGGGTAGACCGTTCGCCTGGTGCAAGTCTTTCGATTTGATGCCACTTAGGCGACTTGCGTGTCGATGGGGATGAAATGACGACGATAAGGATAACACAACACCCAGTCACTGAGCGGAGAAAATCTCCGATCCAGCCGGGATTTGAACCCGGGCCGTTAGGCATGACAGTCCGTCGCGCTGACCACTCAGCTACCAGGGGCGGACTACTCTGACAGGTAATACGTACGTAAGTATCCTGTATGATCACTTGCATCCATTCATGTTCAATGAGTCTTCCGACGGACGTGGGCAATTCCAGCAGGACAATGCGACATCCCACAAACCCAGAACTACTACAGACTGGCTCCAGAAACACTCCTCAGTGAACACTTCCGCAGGCCACCAGACTACTCAGACATGAACATTATTGAGAGTATCTGGGATGCCTTGCAACGTGCTGTTCGACGGGATCTTCATCCCTCGTTCGCATACGGATTTATGGACAGCCCTACAGGATTCATGGTGTCAATTGCCTCCAGCGCTACTTCAGCCATTAGTCGAGTGCATGCCACGTCACGCTGCGCTACATCTGCGTGCTCTCGAGGGCTTTACACAGTATTAGGCAGGTGTACCGGTATCTTTGGTTCTTCGATGTAAAAGGGCGGCGCATTGACGGAGCCGTCATCTGTAGCCAGGTGAGTCATGTAAAAGGTTTCTGACGTGATTATTCCGGCACGAAGGGAATCGACACACAATGAACGCAGAATGACAGTTGGAGCTAGACGCATGGAACATTCCATTTCGGAAATCGTTAGGGAGTTCAGTATTCCGAGCTCCCACCAAGCGTTGGAGCCCAATTGTCAACAAGGCACTGTGCAAGCTGGGCGTAGCTTCTTTACGGAGTGGACTGTGCTAAAATGGAATAGACTGGATCCTCTGGTCGAAATGAACTGATCATTGGTTATAAATAAAATGTCGTGTGGCTAGGGCCTCCCGTCGGGTAGGCCGTTCGCCTGGTGCAAGTCTTTCGATTTGACGCCACTTCGGCGACTTGCGCGTCGTTGGGGATGAAATGATGATGAAAAAGACAACACAACACCCAGTGCCTGAGCGGAGAAGTTCACCGACCCAGCCGGGAATCGAACTCGGGCCCTTAGGATTGATATTCTGTCGCGCTGACCACTCAGCTACCGGGGGCGGCGAGGCTACTTGGTAACAATTTGCAGCCATGTATGGACTTCATGTTCCCAAACAACGATGGTATTTTTATGGATAAGAATGAGCCATATCACTGGGCCACATTTGTTCCCGATTGGCTTCAAGAACATTCTGGACAGCTCGAGCGAACAATTTGGCTATCCACTGAACGTTTCTGGGACATAATCAGTGCAAAAAATCCTGCACTGTTACACTTTCACAATTAGGGACGAATATAGGGCATTTCTGCAGGGGACTTCCAACGACTTGCTGAGTCCATGCCACGTCGAGTTGTTGTACTACGCTGTGTGAAAGGAAGTCTGACACGATACTACGAGGTTTACCATGATTTTTGCACCTCAGTATATTATTCGATTTGTGATCGCATCATAAAGTTATTCTCAATTGAATATGTAAACTTATGAGTACATTTCTCGTCATTAGCGGTAAGTTTTAATTTCCTTCTTTAACATGAACAAATGTGCGGCTGAAAGACTTAAAATACTGGATAAGACCTATGGTGAGGCAGCTATTACTGAAAAAATGAGCAGAGCATGGTTTCAACGCTTCAAGAACGTCGGAATCCGCATGGCGGTGGAAGAGAAAGGACATTCGAAGCTATCGAAACGCCCGATCGTTATCGAAAGCAGCTGATGCGTTTGAGCCCAGCAATGAAAGACAAACGGGTACAGTACAGCGATGGACATAGAAAGGTGACTTTGCAGCCACGTCACGTTGCGGTACATCTGCTCCACCCCATGTCGCAGAAGCCAAACTTTGAAATGGGAAGTCCTACCCCACTTGCCGTTTATAAATTTAAGGATATTAAACACATAATGGAGTAAGTCTGACGGTGCACGTTTCTAACTGTGTGCAAAACAAACAAAGAAAGAAAGAAACGAAGAGAAGTCGTCATCTCCCAGTTTCTCTCTCACACATTCGTTTATGTTTCTTTCCCTACCAATGTTACAGTTACCGCCGATAAAATGCTACCATTTAGTATGTAATTTGTGTACTGTACTAAAACTAATCATGTATATAGATAGTTCACCCATCCCAGGAATCGAGAATTTCGACGATTTTTGCTTGATATCGATATCAAAATATGTGACAGAAATGGCCGTATCTTTCGATTGGATTGACGTAGAAGTTTAAATTTTTGACACCGCCAAAGGATGGTGGACTTTAGTATGTGACATAAATATCAATTTGATATGTCTACTCATTCATGAGAAAAAGCGTTATTCACAGCCAGACAGACAGATAGGCGGACAATAAAGCGATTCTATAAAGATTCCCATTTTGCTTATCGAGGTACAGAATCCTAAAAATATACAGTCAGCGTCATGAACTGACTACTCCTGGCGGTTTTTCATTACATTACGTTTTTCTTTAATTTCCAGTTCCTTTTTGTATTGGTAGCATACAAATAGAGAAATACATGGTTTCTACAGAATGGAAAGTCGTATAACCGCCCTTCCACCATTAATAACAATTTCGGTATGTTAGCTATATTTCTTACGCTGTAATGTATAGCATAAAACTCATCAACTGCAAATTGACCGGCGGCTACGTTTTTCACTGCAAACTTTTCAAAATATGCGCAATGTTGTCGTACTTTACTTTGAAATATCACAATAATTACGGGCAATAACGAAAATGAAGCAAGATCGTTACCTAACTGTGATGTGTAGCTATAAGACGTGGAAAAATATTTTTTCCGCCTAATAGTTTTCCTCAGAATCGAATAAGAAAGAATGCATAGAAGAGAACATGTGCGAATACCAAGACAGTGGTTTTTATTTTTTCTACGCGAAAAGTAAAAGTTTTATTAAGAAATGAACTACAGAGACGGGTGAAGCTTTACTTCATCTTCACAAAGCAATTTCTTGAGGCAAATCGGATGACTTGAAATATCACTCCCCGAGTATCGCGCGATATGAGTTGCGTGGAGCGACCAGCAACTCTGTGGTTGTGGGTACCCAAAGGAAGCGGGAAGCTTGACACACCCCCTGCCTCCCTAAGGCCACTCTATTTACTTCTAATCTCTGTGGTCAGACACCGTGCACAGCCATACACAAAGAGACTGCCACATGGCAGGGCCTGTGTCCAGTTTGGCGCCACATAGTTACGGTTAGTCGCCACATAGATGGTGCACATAACAGGGACCATATTGCGCTTTCGCCATAAGTCATATCCATTAGCGGTAGCTATGATCTGATACGATATAGGATACTAATTACAGGGACTACATCCTGCTTCTACGTCGCATCTGACGAATAGTTCGCAGATCAACATTCATTTACCGCTCACAGATTTAAGAGTACGCACAGCTTCACTTGGCCAATTACCAGTTGTCATCAGTCCCCAGCACTTGCTGCAGTCATTGCACAGTGTCGAAGTATCCGCTGAGTGGAGCATTGTACGTTGTTAACAAGGCCAGAACTTAGATACTGTAGCAGGGCGAGAATGTAACAACTGTTCTGTTGTTTAGTCTTTGTGCAGTGAAATTAGGTTTATACCAGTGTTCAGAGCTTTAAAATAAATGCCACGCCATCAGATCATCATCGCACTGAAGCTGAGTCATCATTTTCTTTGATCCTTTGTCCCACTACAACGCGGGGTCGGCTTTGTTGCTATGGATTTGGCGATGTTAATATCAGAGGATGGCCGGATGCCTTTCCTGTCGCCACCCTGTGCCCCCAGGACAGAATTAGTGTAACCCAGCAGTCTGTGTCTAGTGTAAGTGAACGTATTCAAATATCTGCGAGTCGTGTAACTAAGACGGGGCATGGGGACCAGCCCAGTATTCACCTAGTGGGATGTGGAAAAACGGCCAAAAAACCACATCCAGCCTTGTCAGCACTTGGGCCCTCGTCGTTAATGCGCTTGGCGGATTCGATCCGGCGCCGGCGCGCCTATTCGAGTCCAGGAAGCAGCGCGTTAGCACTCTCGGTTAACCTGGCGGGTTGCGTTGAAGCTCGGTATTCGTATATATATATATATATATATATATATATATATATATATATATATATATATATATATATATATATATATATATATTTTAATGAATGACTGTTAACTATTGCTCAGTGTGTTACCAACATTATTTTTGTTTTAGTCTTACTGCGTGATGAGACTAGCTACAGCGTGCCGGTCGGAGTGGCCGTGCGGTTCTAGGCGCTACAGTCTGGAGCCGAGCGACCGCTACGGTCGCAGGTTCGAATCCTGCCTCGGGCATGGATGTGTGTGATGTCCTTAGGTTAGTTAGGTTTAGGTAGTTTTAAGGTCTAGGGGACTAATGACCACAGCAGTTAAGCCGCATAGTGCTCAGAGTCATTTGAACCATTCAGCTACAGCGTAAAAGCACACCACCTCAATATAGCTACTACATAACACTGCTAAACTTAAAGCGAACTAGATAAAATAATATAACATATTAACTACTCCGAGGTGAGGAATGAAGGCGCGGGAACATGCCGCCAGAGTTCACCTAGTTGCCTTCAGAAACGTTGGACGATGAGTAGGTTGTGACTATAGCACTAAATGGGGCTGGCCCTGTAAGACGAGGCAGTTGCAAGGAACGAGAAGAGACTGTGTGTGTGTGTGTGTGTGTGTGTGTGTGTGTGTGTGTGTGTGCGTGTGTGTGTGTGTGTGTGTGTGTGTGTGTGTGTGTGTGTGTGTGTGCGTGTGCGCGCGACAATCATAGAGCGCTACGGTGCACTGTGGTGATGTCCTTCATTACAACGTGGACTGGAGACAACATTTGGATGACTTCACATGTGGAAGAATACTTGCATAAAATTCTACAAAAACATATCATTTGAAACAATTACACACTGAATTAGAGAGGGGAGGGGGGAAGCAGAACAACACTGTGTCCTGGAGTTAATGAGAAATTAATATAAATACATGATTTTAAATTCTGGTGTATGTATTCATATGTGTTTAAAATTCAATAATGTACAAGATACATCTGAAAATTATGGTTTACTATGTTTGACTGTAAGATGGGAGAAAATGCAAACTGACGTTTTTTATATGGTGTATTCGCACAGCGATCTGCTGAATTTTGTATTCCGTCATTGTTATGTGAGGAAATCGGCCACGTTGATGATCTAATGTATACCAAATCGCATATTAATGTTATCAGTTCGGTGTGAAGCATATGTTACTATTATTTTAAGGCTGGATAGGAATACAACAATTGGTTTGAATCCCATTGGTTTTTTATTATTCTTGCGTATCCAGATTTCAGTTATAAGTAGCCATCCTCAGTGGATTTGAGTGAGTTATAATCCAACAAACTCACAGCAGTACATGGTGTGCAGGCAGGAGGTATACGTAAAACTGCAAGTTTCAAATTATGAACACAAAAAATTCAGTCACAAAGAAAAAATACAAATAAAAAATTAATATGAGATAGCATTTCACACTTGTTTATCGTATGTTTAGAAACGACCGTACATATTCATATGTGTAGCTTGCTTCGCTTCATTACCTTACATCCTTCAGGTAATGTTCGCTAATAGACAACGCTTGTTTGTTATGTTCATTTTTTGGAGATCCATATGGAAATATCTGCGTTTAGTAGTATCAAATGGTTTTACTTGGCTCTAAGCACTTTAGGACTTAACATCTGAGGTCATCAGTGCCCTAGACTTAGATCTACTTAAACCTAACTAACCTTAGGACATCACACACATCCATGCCCGAGGCAGGATTAGAACTTGTGACAGTAGCAGCAGCGCGGTTTCGGACTGAAGTACATAGAACCGCTCGGCCACAGCGGCCGACTTAGTAGTATCCTGGGATATGTTCAAAACCACATACGCAAATATAACACATTTGTTTTTCTGGCTGGTTTCAACACCATAATATCTTAGAAATAGCAGAATGATTATCGCCGGACTGCTTATTAAAATGGGTAGAGTGACATCTCATTCAACCGCTAGTTCGGTCGCGACTCTGTTACTGTGATGTCTTATGCAACTGGTGGCGCTATGAACGCCCTGTAACAGAGATGACAAGAGTTTAAGTTCACAACAGCATGTTCTTTATGGTCGTTTATTCGAAGAAACATTACTTCCAAACTTGGACTATAACGATAGCTTTGGTCCGTGCAAGTGTTTGCTATAACAAAAACTTCAGTGAGTGTCCTTGACAATGAGAATCGCCAGATAACGCTACTTTATTTATGCTTTTGCAAATGTTTATGTGGACTCAAAAATGATCTTTTGATGATTGAAACTGTTCTCGACATTAAAAAGCATAAACTTCCAGTAGTTTTATGGTGGTTAACACTGGTAGTGCTGTATTATCATTATTCAATGTATTTAACTACTATTCACTTACTCTAACGGTTGTGTGAAAATATTAGAAAATCCTATGAAAAAACCATAATAAATAAGGCTGTAGACCCTGAGAGCAATTTTGTATGCACTGAAGAGATAAGATCTCACATTTCAAGAGAAGTGCCCACACAAGACTATAAATGATACCTACAATTAACATGATCGTAATCATTTCTACATCTACATCTATACTCGGCAAGCCACCATGCGGGGCGGGGCGGAGTGTTCTTTGTGTGCCACTGGCACTAACAGTTAACACGTGCGGTAGCGTTCTCGCTTCCCAAGCCCGGGTTCCCGGGTTCGATTCCCGGCGGGGTCAGGGATTTTCTCTGCCTCGTGATGGCTGGGTGTTGTGTGATGTCCTTAGGTTTAAGTAGTTCTAAGTTCTAGGGGACTGATGACCTAAGATGTTAAGTCCCATAGTGCTCAGAGCCATTTGAACATTTGAACAGTTAACATAACTTGCGAAGGTACTGCTCCATGAACCCTCCGCCACTTATGCAGATCCAAAATATGATATTCGTATGCAGCTAACAGCTCAGGTTAAGATGGTTACTTAGCCTAAGAAATCAACGAGCTGAGTACAAAACATATTTTCTTATACAGTCTATGTCCTAAAGCACCATTTCACATGACGTAAAAAGATCCCGTGACTGAAATACCGCACATCAATAAACAAGTGAATCACTTCAGAAACGAGCGTGCAGTATTACACTAATGACGCCACGTCTTCACTCGTCCCTTTGAATTGCGCTGTAACATATTCTGATTCACTCTCGAAAAAGTAATGCGTGTAATGATTATATTGTAAGATGAAATGTTATAGAATCGAACATCAAGAGACTGGAAGGTTAAAAACTCAATTAAAAGTGTCTGTATGTTCCTATTCAAATTTCTAGACCTGGAGAAGTTCAAATAACGCTGTTTTCCACATCCCACACAAACTTGTTTACTGTATTCAAGACAAAATATCTGCTTTACGAAGTTTTAACTTTCTTATGACAAAAAACAGGCTATTCCACACACACACACACACACACACACACACACACAGAGAGAGAGAGAGACAGAGAGAGAGAGAAAGAGGGGGGGAGAGAGAGAGAGAGAGAGAGAGAGAGAGAGAGAGAGAGGGAGAGAGAGAGAGTGAGAGAGAGAGAGAGAGAGCAGACAAAAAGAGAGTTTTTTTGTGCACATACAATGACAAAATGGAATTACACTTAATTTTTTACATGGGCTCGTATTGAAACAAGGAAGTTGTCTCATTTTATAAAGCTCCTTGGTCATAAACAACGTACTTTCGTGAACATAAAACCTTGTCATCTCTGTTATATGACTACCCAGAGTACAAGGTAGGGAGGTCTCTGAAGGCGTAGTGAATCCTGTTTCCCTAATGGAGTAAACCATGAAAAAGCATCCTGCTGGCCTGGAAGCAGTTATATAGCAGACCCACCACTGAGCTACCCCGTGTGCCTCGTTCATAACGAGTCCAGTGGAAAATGAATGTTACTGGTAAACTTCAGATTAGCATTGTAAACCAGACGGATAAAGTAGTAACGGTATCAGCAAAGATAAAGGACAGAGGATTTGGTGTATCAGGCCACGTAAATATAGGACCTGGAATGTACCTGGCCTTGTCCATAAGGAATACGAATTACTAAGAGAAGCTAAGAATGCTGAGCTGGAGCTGGTTTAGTTTCGTACTCTGAGAAGAAGCAGAAGGGAATATGTGATCCGGGAAGTTATACATTTATTTACTGTGCTGTATCTATTACACAGAAATGCCAAAGAAATGGTATAAGCATGCGTATTCAGATACAGATATATGTAAACAGGCGGAATACGGCGCTACGGTCGCAACGCCTATATAAGACAAGCGTCTGGCTCAGTTGTTAGATCAGTTATTGCTTCTACAATGGCAGGTTATCAAGATTTATGTGAGTTTTAACATGGTCTTATAGCCGGCGCACGAGCGATGGGACACGGCATCTTCGAGGTAGCGATGAAGTGGGGATTTTCCCGTACGACTATTTCACGAGATTACCGAGAACATCAGGAATCCGGTAAAACACCGAATCTCGACATCGCTGCCTTTGGAGAAAGATACTGCAAGAACGGGACCAACGACGACTGAAGAGAATCGTTCGACGTACCAGAAGGGCAACCCTTTCGCAAATTATAGCAGATTTTAATGCTGGGTCATTGACAAGTATCAGCGTGCGAACTACTCAACGAAATTTCATCGATATGGGCTCTCAGAGCCGAAGGCCCACTCGTGTAAACTTGATGACTGCACGATACAAAGTTTTACGCTTCGCCTAGGCGCTTCAACACCGATATTGGACCGTTGATGACTGGAAGCATGTTGCCTGATCGGACGAGTCTCCTTTCAAATTGCGTCGAGCGAATGGACGTGTACGGGTATGGAGATAACCTCATGACTCCATGGACCCTGCATGTCAGCTGAGTAGTGTTCAAGCTGGTGGAGGCTCTGTAATAGTGTGGGGCGTATGCCGTTGGGATGAAATGGGACCCTTGATACTTCTAGATACGCCTCTGACGGGTGACACGCACCTAAGTATCCTTTCTGATCACCTGCATCCATTCATGTCCGCTGTGCATTCCGACTGACTTGGGCAATTCCAGTAGGTCAGTGCGACACCCCACACGTCCATAATTGAGAGAGAATGGCCTCTAGGAACACTCTTCTGACTTTAAACACATCCTCTGGCCACCAATATCCTCAGACATGAACATTACTGAGCATATCTGGGATGCCTCGCATCACACTGTTCATAAGAGATCTCAACCCTCTCGTGCTCTTGAGGATTTATGGACATTCCTGCAGGATTAATGGAGTCAGTTCCCTCCAGCACTACTTCAGACATCAATACAGTCCATGCCACGGTGTGTTGCGGCACTTCTGCGTGTTCGACTGGATCCTACACGATATTAAGCAGGTGTACCAGTTTCTTTGGGTCTTTAGCGTAACATAGAGCAGCTGTACTTCTGAACCGGAAATGGAGGGTAGAATAACATTTTACTGTAGGGTAAAGGGCAGAAGTGTAAATGTAGTTTAAAAACAGTTGGATAATAGATGAGCATTATATCTGTGTATGCACCTGAACAAACAAAAAATAGTGAATCTGATAAATTTTGCATGAGCTTACAAAGTGTCCTATATTCTACAAATAAGAATGTCTGTATTTTCATGGAAGGAGATGTGAATGGTAAAGAAAGACAACAGCGTATTACCGATAAACGGAGAGCCAGCAATGAATCAGAAAGGAATAATGTTACGAGAGTCTGTGAACTTTAATTCACTGAAAATAAAAAATAAAATACTTTTTTCAAACATAGCGAGAGATTGGAACTGAGGGGGTGGGTCCTGCGGATGTAGATTAATAATTGTTTACTTATTAGCAAATAAAAAAGTTGTAAACTTATTCCAGGACGCGATAGTTATGAGAGAACTGGATATAAATTCTGATCATTTCATAATAAGTAGGAACGAAACACTTGAAACTAAATGGGTAAGAATAAAGCAAAAAAGTGCAAGGAAACAGTATTATTAGGAGAGCCTACTCTCAGCAATTTATATCAATCAGGTATAAGATGAGGTATCACAAACGAATATGTGGTACAGTCATCAAATTAGAATGGAAATCAACTCAGAGAATTGAGAGTACCTCTACTAACCATGAGGACAAGAAATAAATATGAAGCATAAAAGGACTTACTATTAGTATCTGGTACGAAGAACTAAGTACGTTATTCGACGGAAAAAAGAGCTATATTGACAATGGCAGTCGCTCATGACGAAAACGTCTTATACCTTAGAGACAACAAAACACAAAGAAAAGAAACAAGGAAGTAAGAGTTGTACAGAAATAAAGATGGGAAAAATATATATCTCACGTAGAAAGAGAAACAGCCGTCAGCCTACTGCATTCAAAATAATGAAACAATTACACAAAGAAGAAAAGGATGTAACAAATACAGATCTTCTAAATAGAAAAGATGTGATGAAGTTCTGCAAAAGCTAGTGCTCGAAAGAAGAGAAGAAGGAAAAAGTAGAATAAATAAACAGACGTCTTTTGAAAATTGATAAAATAGAGTTTTAAGAACTTCAAGACCCCATATAACGCTCTAAAAACTGGAAAGCTCCTGAAACCGACACTCTAAATATACAATTCTTTAATACTTACGAGAAGAAGCTAAGTGCGGTGTCGTCGAGTGTCGAGAGCGGTGCAAGAAGTATCGACCGCCGCGGAGATACCGCAGAGCAAAGCGGTATCACGAGACGGCAACGAGATGCTAGGAAGAAGCCGTGACTCCTGTATTTCTGAGGCACCTCGCCGCTCCTCTGCCCTGAAACAGCGTCGCCAGAGGCCAGGAGGGCAGTTCTAGTCGAGTTTGGATCGAGTCCACTTCCAGTAAGTTCCTGCCGGAGTAACGTCGTTGTACGGCTTACTCTCCATGACACAGTGCGTGACAGCTGTCGGGCAGTGGAGAAACTCCCGTCTCCTGTGGACTCTGCCTACACGCCAACGCTGTCAGAGCTGTGTCAACAAGCGTCTAGGAAATCGTGTTTTCTATTGACTGTAGTGAAGCCACAGTACGGCCGTTCCGGACTTCTATCAATTCGCCACTCGGTAATAGTAGCCCATGTAGTGTGTTCTGAGCCGCAAGTACACGTATGCAGTTTCATAGGTACAGCGAAGCCGTGCGAGCAGAGATAAATTTGGATTTAATTAATAAAATATTCAGAGTGTTCTGATTGATTGTGTTGTTACTAGCTACTTCAGTCTCCAAGAAAGTCGGACACAACACTAAGTATAGGCTTATAATTTATTAAATTAAAGCTGGCATCAAAAGAAAATACCAATGGAAAGGATAAAGCTATAGTATTATCCATTTTTAAAAGATGATCAAGAGAAGTGTGAATACACGGTTGAAGGAACATAAAAGTCTTTGCCGACTAGGGAAAACAGACACATCAGCTGTGGCGGAACATGCTCTTCAGTCCCGTAGTGAAATTTTCAGAAACTGAATTTTTATATACTGTGACGAACTATTATCCACGGCCGTATAGAGAGGGCCGGCCGCGGTGGCCGTGCAGCTCTAGGCGCTGCAGTCCGGAACCGCGGGACTGCTACGGTCGCAGGTTCGGATCCTGCCTCGGGCATGGATGTCTGTGATGTCCTTAGGTTAGTTAGGTTTAAGTAGTTCTAAGTTCTAGGGGACTGATGACCTAAGATGTTAAGTCCAATAGTGCTCAGAGCCATTTGAACCGTGTAGAGAAGCCATCGAAATATATAAAATGGGGATAATTTTAACAGAAAAGAAGAAGCCATGAAACTCGGTGATATATGGACAGTGGCGCTACAGAATCGATGAGAAGTTTTTATCTTTGACGTACTACGATCGATAGTTGTATTTTATCCTTGACAAGGTTTATCCCTGCTATCACGTGAAATTCAGACCATATCCACTACCCACGGTATTTAGACCGTTCTTCGACTTCCGACTCGTCAATCGGCAAGACTCAGCACAACCAGGAACACGTCTGAAGATGTCCTACGTAGCTTTGGACGAAACGTCAGGGATATAAGAGTTCCATGGACCACGGCTATAAAACCCGGAAGAATTCTCGGCACCTGAAACATCCGGTCGTGAAAGCCTTCATTGTTCTCTTATGTCTGTTGATTACCAGATTCTATAGTTCAAACCATGAGCTATGGCGGTTTGAGCAGGTCAAGAAACGGACGGGAATTGCGTTGTTGTCGGTTCCAAACAACAGTTGCAGGAAGCGCATAACCTTCTTTGCGCTTGATGTAAGCGTGTATCATGCAAATTCAGCTCTCACTTGCGTGTGTGAATTGTCACTTAACTACCACCATCAGCCATGCCGACTCGCAACAAATGGAATAAAAATTCGCCGAGTGATTCTCAGCGATCATGTTTAATGCTTGCAGTGGGTACTACATTCACAACAGAGTGATCAGAACTCCACTGAACGCTTATTAGCTATCGGAGAATGCGTGACGTAGTTGCGCAGAATGAGCTTAAAGTCGACCGCCATCGTTTGTGACTCCAACTATAGCTTTGGGAAACGAAGATAATTTATGGAGAGTGCTACATGAAATAGCAAAGTAACATAATTTAAGCATATTGACAAATAACATCAAATTCATCGGATTCCGAGGCTTTAAGATGTAATTTCATATAAAAAACAAAACTACTGGACAAGTTAAGGCTTTCAGATCCTTGAGCTACGACATATCATATCTCGGTGAAGTTGATCTTGAGTGAATATTGATAGATTCAATACACTGTGTGGCACCATCAAACGAACGTTCATGGGAAAAATAGGAAAGATCACAGTGTTAAAATTATAAAAGTAATGTCAGTTCCCAGTGTACTATATGGAAGCGAACACTGGTTATGAAATACAGAACACGTGCTAGGCTCCAAGTATCCGAGATGGGTCCAGGGAGCAACAAGAAGAGATAGTTTAAAAAATGAGGACATGTGAAAGATTGTAGAAATTTGTAACGTAAATGAAAAGAGTAAGAAATACACAAAAGAATGGAAAAAACGTGTAGGAAAAATGTGCGATGAACGTTTCCGAAAACTGCTCCTACTGTTCATCTTTAAAGAAACAAGAAACACTGGTGGATCCAGTAGAAATGGATGGATCAAAAAGTCGCAGAAAACTAACTGCTCTAATGCTTGAGGAAGAAAACGATGAAAACTAATCGAATGTCGGAACACGTGTTTCTACTTTATTTCTTCACTCACTAGTTCACCAATTTCAATGTTGAGAATGAAATTTGTGGTTGATTCTCTACAATCCAAGTTGAACATCTGTTTGTCCTTTTAACTGCACTTGGCTGAATCATTCTGTTGACGAAAGGGTAGAAGCCTGTTTCTTACATGTCGATAGAAGTATGTTGCGAGCACCACATGTCGTGTGTTGAACACGAAAAGCTTCTAACATGTTGGTGCTGCTGACCCGAGAACAGTACAAACAGTTAATTCGCCGGGAAAGCCTAAGATCACACAGCTTCTTACATGTTGACAAGGGAATGTTGCAAACACTACGTGCCATCTCTTGTACAATTTGAACACAAAAAAATAATTAGAACATTACACAAATCCCGGAACACTTTTGTTATACTCCATATAAGCCTAGATATTTTGCAACCCACAATATAACCGCGGCGTCCTTTATTTCCAGCACTATGAAGGTAGAGAAGCACTTATTATTGTATCGTCGGTAAACAGAAATTAAAAATTAATAAAAAATGTAGTGGTAATGCAAACAGGACGTATAGACGAATGTTTACTTAAAGAGAAGCACAAGAAGACTAACATAATATAATTTAATATGAATATAGTATGGATTTGGCAACATTGCAAGCGTTAGTTGTTTAAGTATGCATTTTTCGTACATAAATTGGATGAAGTGCAATTTCACTTGGTTTATAATTTCAGATTAGCTGTCTGATAGCTCTTGAAATATACAAAACATAATTAGTTGACAAATTTCTCCAATAGATAAAAAAGGAAAAGAAGTAGAAGAAGTTTATTGAGACATCGATTAAAGGGAAAAGTTGTGCCAGACTGGGAGTCGAAACCGGTTTCTTACAAGTTCCATACTGGCCCCCGGTAATAATCTATCACAAGCTTCAGAACAGAATATAAACTGCCATAGAGAGAAGATACTTCTTGGTGCAAGACTGTAGCTACTGATTCCTGGTCAGAGCATTATATAACTTCAGCAACAGTTTACAAGAAATTGAAAAAAATCGTATTGTTTTGAATGTCTCAGCTTAAGTTATAGTTTTACAAAGTAGTATAAAACTATTTCAGAAGCAGAAATGTGCTCTGAACATGATTGCATGTGTATCAAGTAGTTTGTCACCTGCACATGCCCTTACGCATTTGTACGCAATAGCGTTCATTCTATTACAGCCGACGTCTCGTCTTGATCTGGAATCAAATTTTTCGCCTCAGCTACGAGAGTGGTTGCGTTATTTTGCAATGAACGGGAAATCGTGTGTAAAGTTATGTAAAATACCGAAGTTAAACTTAATATTAGTGTTTTAGAAATGCTAATGAATTATGTGAATATTGTTGCCTATATTACTTTCTCGTTCATAATTGCAGATTATTACGCCGTTGACGCTTCAAGTAAAATTTGCAGCAATTACAACAAAAAAATAACTCCCGAGTGCGCTGTAGATAATTAAATGACGGGAAAGAGTCAGTTGTGATAAAAAGAATTTGACTGTTGGCTGGCATTGGGCAGCTTCGAAGTCTTGCACGACCGTCGTTACGAACGTCGAACAAGCTGCGCGGCTGTCTTTAACGGGTCGCGTTAAGTTAGTTTTTCTGTTTGACGGCCTCTAGGGGTATAAATAAATGACCCGTTCCTTATCTTTAAGTGAAATAAGATCCTTACGGTAAGTTAATGCTCCGAAAGATCCTAAACTGCGAGTGTCTGTGATTCATGTGACGACTCGACGGCGTTACTTGGACGACCTGAAAGGGTTTTATTGCATTGGCTAAGTCGTTAACGATGTTTTGCTTCGCTAGCGTTTCTTTTACGAAGAAAGGATTTCGATGTCATTTCGGAAAAAAACACATCTCATTAAGGAGGCGAATACCTTCCGGCAAGAACTACAGAACGATGAAAGTTCTTCCAGAAATGAAACGGTTTCCAAGCCACTAGAATGCTAGGTGCATACGAGTAGAAACATAGAAAAGCAAGAGATTCATATAAACAAAGTTCGTAAAATATCAAAGATGATAAACAAACGAAGTTCGTAAAATATCAAAGATGAGAGATATGAAGACCTCGGCTGTAAACAACGGTTAAGGGGCGTCGATGAGAAACAGACTTAGTCCATATAAAAAGTGGTAGGTGGCATGCTTCATTCATATTAGTTGATAGTACCATCATGAACAGAGAAATGGCAGGTCTACCTCTAATTTCAAATTCTCGCTAATGGCAAGTTTGACAGGATGTGTGCACATAAACAGTGTTAAGTGCCAAAAACGTGGCTGCCAGTGGTAGTAATGGACACGATCTTCGGGCTAGGAAAATGTTTTCCGGGGCGGATCTGCACGAATCTGAGGATGATGTGGATAACTATGACACAGATGAAGATCCTGAATATGTTCTTGAACACAAATGCACTTCAACACTTGTCGCAAATCAGGTAAATGTGAATATTTATTTCAGGTAATAAACAATGTGAAGTTGTATAACTTAGCATAGTTTGCATGAATTTACGTGACGGTGTGATGGCACAAATGTCAAGGGTGGAATTGCGCTCTGTACAAAATACGTAAATGAGATAGTAAATTGCAGTATTACCTTTAGTACTGATAGGGGAAGAAACGTAAATGAATGTGTAAGAGGGAAACTGGGAGCCGACGACTTCCTTTGTGTTTTTTTTTTTTTTGGTTGTTTGTTTGCACATAATTAGAAATTGACACTATTAAGTGTTAGCATAGTCTGGTGTTAGTCAATCGTTTATTTTATGTCCTTAAAGAATACAAATTTTATTTTATTAGTAATATAGTTAGTTGATCGCGTAACTTCTGCGCTTTTATGTAACCAAAGCAATTACCTTTAGTACAAATACAGCTGACATACATAAACATAAGGTATATGTATGATCATTGTTATTTTGTACTCAGCAGAACGATCTTCATCATGATCAAAGGCGAGAGTTTCTTGTTATTATTGGTAAATGTGAGAGTTGTTTATGAATAACAGGAACGTGTTTAATGTATGTTCGACAAAGTATTGAAGCGATTTTTGATGTCTTTTCGTTTGTGGTCTTTTTATTTTACCTTTTTTTATAGACAAAATTGCGTTTTCTAGCGCTGTATGGTAAACCTGTATTACTTTAGCCACTTTTACTACAACACCCCACTGTTTCACTTAGCAAATCAACAATTTTTGAGTAAAACTTAAATTAAACATTGACAATTTCAATTCTGCTACGAATACAGTTTATTTTTAAGTCAAAAACAGAAGGATAACTATGTGGAAAGTAAATAGTCCTTAGATTACTCTGCGCCTTATATATCTTCACTCGGGTTGTAGACGATTCATCGCTTCTTGTTTTTAGGGGAATCTAGTAAGTCATTGATCGCATACGTAAAGAAAGCGATCGTTATGAGGTGACGTTCGATAGGTATGCAACACACATTAACATAGAGGTAACACAGATATGAACATAACTGACCAGGCTTCTGGGAAAACTACCGTATGTTATGCTTAATTTCGACAGTCTGTGGTAGCCTACAGTAGTTTTACAACTCTAATTAAAGGCCATCCATAACATTGTTTACAAGCTGTGGTAAGGCGAGAATAAAATAATTTTATATTGTGATTAATCATACAATAATTTTTGAGGTTGTTATTCTTTATTACTACAAAAATTAATCACGTACATATTAGTATCATAAACTGAAACATGACACACCTGTTAAATTTGTATTTTTGAAGTGCTTCATAGAACTGTTTCGTTAATTGCCCAACAAGTAGACAGACCTATCTCAATGTTACACCATGTTAAGTACATTCAGTTCACAAGTAAACAACGTTAAGTACCCTTCGGCGCATTTTCAAGAATAAAATTCTGGATATTATTCACGATAATAAAAATATGTTGTTACTCTAGAAATGTTTGAAAATAATATAATGACCCACCTGAATAAAAAAATCACAATGAATGTACAGTATGAGATTTTGCTGGGACTTCACCGCGCAATGTCTCAAAACGGCCAACTTGTCCTTTACCAATGTTCACATCTGAGGTCTTCATATAAGCATAACCAAAACGGGTCAGCACGAATGGGGGAAACACTGAAAACAAGTGCATCTAAGCGAATGAATACAAAGCCGAAATCATTGCTGTAAAGATAACGTAAGCTCAAAACTTGAGGTAATATGAAAACTGTTTTGACAAATGAGAATCACAGGTAGCAACAGAAACGATTGGTGCTAGGACAAATGAACAAATACACGTTGTTATAACTGACAGTTAAAATTCATAATCAGTGCGACTGAACCGTTGAATTTTCGCAGCAATTTCTTTTTCATAATCAAGGTTGAGTTAAGAAATTAACGAAAACGGCTGACGGTCAATGTGAGACTTTTTAATGTAAATATATTAAACACGACTTTCACAATAATTTCCGATCCATTAGCCCCTCAGATCATCTGTTATCATTCATAAAAAAGCAAAGGAAATTGGTCAACGGTATTTTAACTACGGAACAAGGTGATACTGATACTATGAAGTCTATTTGAGTATTTTAATTCATACGCTGCAGGCACAGTGTGAAGGATCATGATAAAATTACAAACTGAGGTTTCTTCGGCCACAACATTAAGAAAGATACTCATGGTGTTTCAAAATGATACTGAAAAGCTTAGAAGTATTGTAGAAGGTGCCTAGAGGGAAAAAAATGAGGAAAAAAATCCCTGTGTGAAAAATTGAACAATTACTTGACCTAAATTCACTGAACGTCCTCCTGGAAAATAAGAGCGTGGTATATGAAACACCAATGGACTCAGACGAAGACTTAAGTGCAAAGACGCATGCAGTGCTACGCCAGGTCTTTTCGAGGGTATGCGTCAACTGAAGGTTACCAGGATATCAACAAGTTTGATTCAACTTTGGAGACAGGTACATGGCGCCTTTGGCTTAATTTTGTATGCTTCCTTTTACCATTGACCTGAATATCAGCAACTACTTCCTGAAACAGGAAGAAACCGCGGCGAGTGATGAGTCACTGCACACGTATGTGCAGTGATGGCTTTTCAGATCGATTTCTGGACATCCATATTTGAGTCACTCATGGTAAATTCTGGAATGGTTTCCTTGAAAGGGACGTGGTCGACTTCCTTCCCTGCCTTCTCTGTCACTAATGACCTAGGCGTAGACAGGACATTATCCCTGCTCTCTCTTCTTTCCCTCTTGAAAGTGAGTTGTTTGTGTTGTTTGCCGTGGTCGGTAGTTTAAGTTTATTTTCATTTTATTATATGTTTGTGATTCATATTCGCACTAAAGAAGATGATCGAATTCTTCAACTCTGCACTTTTTCTAATAGATTCTAGAGCGACTGACGCTATATTTAGTAGCAAACATGGCGACAGTGATACTCCTGTGGCATACCAGTTGGCGCTGATCGCATGATTTCAACGTTCTGTAACGTTTTGTATATTACTTTATGGTCTCAATTTGTTACTTCAGGTATGCTCTATACTAACTTTAATATTCTCGGAACAGTTTCGAACCAAGGGTTTTTGGTACGTTTCCGCATTATGGGCTACAAATAAGACACGCGGTTGTCGTATGGTACGTTCATGGATTTAGCGCTTCTTGTGAGCCATAGTGCAGTAAAAATACTGGACTGAAAATCATAACTGGCAATGAATAGAACGTGTTAAGTGTCTTGTGAAAGTGTTACAGTATCATTGCTGTTATTTGGAAGTTAAAATCCTAGCTACACAATAGTTTGTAGAGACATAACACGCTAACATACAAACCGTAAACTGAGGTCAAACTGATGGGCAAACAACTTGATGGGAGCCAAACGCTCTCAAAGGACTTAACACGGACGTGCAAAACTGATGCTGTGTGTAGCGATGGTCGATATCTCAAAAACATTCCAAATACGAAAATATCCTACATCATATGAGCAGGACAAAAGTGAAAACCACCAAAACATTGGAATTACTTGGTATCTTTCGGTGACGATTTTGCACGATGTGAAATGAAGACGACGATATGGCCATTACAGTAGAAGCGCATATGCCAAATTCTTAATTACTTTGGTGTTAATGAAACGGTGTTGTTTGTCTAAGAAAGAAATGGGAACCCTTGACTACTGCTCGTACGCTAATACGAGTATACTCATCTGTTTTAGTGAAGAAATAAAAGCACCAAAAACGGAATATAGTGTTGATTTCATGGCGGTTTCCACAGTATGATAATTCTGTGTTCCATGGCAGAAATTTGTTTGTGTGTGTTGTTGTTGTTGTTGTGGTCTTCAGTCGGAACGCTTGTTTGACGCAGCTCTCCACTCTAGTCTATCCTGTGCCAGCCTTTTCATCTCCGAGTATCTACTGCAGCCCACATCCATTTGAATGTGGTTACTGTACCCTAGGCTTGTCTCCCCGCAAAATTTTTACCCTCTACACTTCCTTCCATTACCAAACGTTTCCTCAATAGTGCCTCGAGATCAATTCCTCGATAGTGCCTCGAGATGTGTCATGTCAACTGGTCCTTCCCTTTAGTCCGGTGGTGTCTCAAATTTATTTTTCTCAATGCGGCCCAAAATTTTTTCACTATTTATTCTTGCTATCCATATATTCTTCAGCATTCTCTTGTAACACCACATTTCAGGAGCTTCTATTGTCTTTTTGTCTGATCTGTTTATCGTCACATTTCACACTCGTACATGGCAATATGCAAATACGTCCAGGAAAGACTCCCTAATCTAATTCTATCAGCATCATTTGATTTAATTTGATTGCTTTCTATAACCCTTGGTTTACTTATATTAATGTTCATCTTATAACGTCTTTTTCATCCACTATTCACCAGCTGAAAAAAAGGGATATGCTTCTCTTTAAAAGGATGACAGAAAGATGAGAAACCAGCTGCCTCAATCCTCATACCGTCTTCCTCTCTAAAAATTATAAAATGCGAACATATTCGCGCTCTTTTAACACAGAACATTCTTAATCCTTCTACCCAGCATTTCCCGCTCGCTCCCACTGTCTATATATGTCTCTCTCCTACTCTTTCCTTTTTCTCAATGGTACTTTCTCCCGTGTCTCTCCGACTGTCACTGTCACCACCACTTTCTCTAGCTCTTCTTCACTACTGCAGCTTTCTCTGCCACTTTCACTGTCTCTCTGTCCCACTGCAGTTGTCTTTCTCCTATTCTTATCCCGTCCCATTGCCACCGTCTCTTCTTTTCTCGCTTCAGTCTGCTGTCTTTCTTCAGCTACCATTTTCTCCTATCCACACGTGTCCTTGTGGTTTGACCCCTAGACCCCTAGACCGGGAAACTTTAAGATGTGGGTATAGGGAACGGAAAAGTGGGAAAACTTTTTCGAGTTAAAAGTTCGCCAGTCTGGCGGCGTCCATACCCCTAAAGCCTATGCATGGTCCTCACTCATATATCGCTTTCATTTTCACTGTCTTCTCTCTCTTTTTCTCCCGCTGCTGCTATCTCCATCCAACTCTCTTTCTCTTTTACTGCCGCTGCCCGTTGCTATCACAGTCCCCTCTCTCTTTCGCTCCCACGACTACTGTCTTCATCCATCTCTCTTTCTCTTTCACTGCCACTTTCTATCTCCCAACATCACTATATCCTCTCTCTTCCTCTGCCACTGCCACTGTCTCCTCTCTCTACAATTATCACTATCTCTCTCTGCGCTAATCTCTTTTAAGTACAAGAAAGCGCAAAGGTGTTTACATGCCAATATTTTTGGCGAGGAAGGCGGAATGAGGAACGAGGCAGGTAGTCCCCCAGTCTTCTGAGCCTTTATAATGAACATATTCACTTTTTTGTGCTCCGGCAAGAGCATCTATCAGTTGGTTTCTTTCTTTTCACTGTTGCAGAACGATGTGCTGCTTGTATTAAACGAATTCTTTAGGTCAATAAAGATTTGACAGTTTATTTGTGTATTTCGACACATTTGCATACTTTGACACATATAAACAACAAATAAGCACATATAATGTAATTATGACATAAAATCCTCTCCCATCCAACGCAAGTACACTTTGCATTACTTTACATAAAAATGCACAACATTTTTAGGGTACACATTAACATACCGAGAAATGCGGTGTTTGGTTTGCAAGTGCAAAGAATTTCGTATGACAAAGTAATTTTTTGTAAGGTGCTTACGCCACCAGGTGGCACCATTTAATAATTTCCACATAAAGACAGACTGTGTAGACATCAAGTGCCCATCATACAGAGACAGAGGGCCGATGTTTTACTGGTGAAAAAATGGCGACTAAAAACATAGTTTGGTTACTCATAATCGTTACGATGTCCCCAGATCCCTTTATATATGATCACTACGTCAGTTAAAATTACATTTAGGTACCACACAGGATATTACGTGCGTATTTTACGTACATAAGTACGGTAACTTTGAACCTCTGGATCTCGGTAACGGATATTCATACTGAAAAATTGTTCAAAGTTCCCAGAGAACATACTCTTAACAACACATAGTAAAAATTTAGACGATGTGTCTTGAATGGAAATTATACACTGAAGCGCCAAAGAAACTGGTATAGACATGCGTATTCAAATACGGGGGTATGTAAACAGGCAGAATACAAGCGCTGCGGTCGGCAACGCCGATGTATGACAACCAGTGTCTGGTGCAGTTGTTAGATCGCTTACTGCTGCTACAATGTCAGGTTATCAAGATTGAACTGAATTTGAACGTGGTGTTATCGTCAGCGCACGAGCGATGGGACACAGCATCTCCGCGGTAGCGATGAAGTGAGGATTTTCCCGTACGACTATTTCACGAGTGTACTGTGAATATCAGGAATCTGGATAAACGTCAAATCTCCGACATCGCTGCGACCGGAAAGAGATACTGCAAGAACGGGATCAACGACGACTGAAGAAAATCGTTCAACATGAAAATTATTGAGCATATCTGGGATGACTTTCAACGTGGTGTTCAGAAGGGATCTGCAACCCCTCGTACTCTTAGAGATTTACGGACAGCCCTGCAGGATTCATGGTGTCAATTCCCTCCTGCACTATTTCAGACATGAGTCGAGCATATGCCACGTGCTGTTGCGGCACTTCTGCGTGCTTCCGGGGGCCCTACACGATATTTGGGAGGTGTGTTAGTTTCTTTGCCTCTTCAGTGTAACACACTTGTACGCTAAACTTAAGGAAGAGACACAACATATTCACAGCTCGTTGTAAATTAATGTAAGTGAAGAAGCATATTGCCAGAGGTCTCCCACTCGTGCACAGAAAGCTGAACGTCACTTGGTGTATGGTCCTCCCAGGTGGGGCTGACCCCGCAACACGAGGCTGTTGAAGGAACGGGAAACGACCGTTTGGTATTATCCACAGCATCGGTTCGCGTGCATGGGAAGCGTTCCGAACCATAGACACTTCTGCAATGTCATGGTACAATGACCACACGGGGGAGGTCTCTTTGCCCGACGAACAGGACGTTGCCACCTGCACATCGAAGGATCCATGTGGGATGCATTGGGGAGATATACCGCTGCACTTCAACGTGCAACAACGACCATCCTGTAGTTGTCAAGTGGAGGATATCAAGTTATCAGTGGAGGAATGGAACGCCCCACCTCAGGAACTCCTTACCAAGCTCGGACCAGCATGAGAGCACTTTTCAGAACATGCACCGCCGTCCATGGGGTCACACGCCACATTTAAAACCATGTTCCACCTTTTCTAATGTCCAAGGGACCACTATATTTCACGGTGACGTCAGTGTGGTTTTATAAAAATGTCATTTCTGCCGCCCTGCTTTGAATTTCTTTTAGTTACCTTCTATACTATTCTATAGGACTTCTTTTCACTGTATGTATGCTCCAAGTTCTATCTCTTATATTCCAGAACGAGATTTTCACTCTGCAGCGGAGTGTGGGCGGATATGAAACTTCCTGGCAGATTAAAACTGTGTGCTGGACCGAGACACGAACTCGGAAAGTAGGAGACGACGAACTGGCGGAAGTAAAGCTGTGAGGACGGTCGTGAGTCGTGCTTGGGTAGCTCAGATGGTAGAGCACTTACCCGCGAAAGGCAAAGGTTCCGAACTCGAATCTCGGTCCGGCACAAAGTTTTAATCTCCCAGGAAGTTTCATCTCTTATATTACTTGTCAGGTGAAAAATACTTTCGTCCTTAAGTTGTGCACAGCAATTTAGAACAAGTTATTCCTTAAACTTTTTGATAATGAATGCTGTGCATATACTTGCATATTATTTACATTCAGAACTATACCTTAAAGCTTGCCATCCTCCACTAACTGGACTCTGAAATTCTTGAATGGTATCGTATTTATTGTTTTCCTTAAAGTTTTGTACGATTGTAGATTAGCTGCGTTTAGAATTTCTGACTCGTATGCTAACAGCAGGGAGCGGTTAATAATTGCATTTCTCTGTAGCATATTCATTGACCGGACTTCTCCATAAAGTGAACTTCGTTTAGCGATGGTGGGTCGTTCCAGGTAATTACCTTTTTATTTATGAAGCAACCGACTTGAAATATGACTTCGTATTCATAGACCGGACTACTCCATAAGGTGAATTTCGATTACTGATGGTGCCTGGTTCCATTTTACATCGATTATTTATCGACATGGTCAATTTGAAAAGTGATTTTATCCAATAGCAATGTTTCGTACAAAACGAGGTACGTCTGTGTTTACCTAGTCATGTAGTCCACAGGTCAGGATATGAAATTTTTTATTTAGAAATAATTATGTTCGAATTACCATCTGGCGATGAAAATTAGGTTTCCTATGGATGCCCTAAATCACTTAAACAAAATTCTGGAATATCTCTTTTAATAAGACTAAGATGTTTCTTTCCGCCATCGCTGCCCAATTTGACCCAGTGATCTGTCTCTAAGTAATGCCATACAACATGACGATGAGCTCTGAAACGTTCTTCGTCTATCTGCTCTTAGTCAAACGCAGCTAGAAAGGAACCGTAAAGCAGCCGGCAGCCATCAGTCGTTGATCCACCTTTAAATATGAGAGAAAGGCGAATAGTGTTAAGCATGGCACAAATATGGCGCTGGTATGAATTAGAATTAAATTATGTTATGTTGATACGTTGAGGGTTGTCTGTTAGAATACCACTTCATTGTGCGATATAATGTTTGCAGACATTTTGCAAGCGGTGATGCTATACCAATATCGACTACAGACTGTCAATATCGTTGCCGTGTTCACTCTGAGAGATTTGCGCGGAAGCATGATCAAGATCCTTCCAGGCGCTTCAGCCAGTGGGTATCCTAGCAAGTAGGTTAGCACGCCGTGTAGTAGCTTTTCGAATTACTTTCTTGTCTGGTTGCGGGTTCGACAAGCTGTGGATGTGTGGTGCTGTAGTCGCTTGCGTGTCGGATGCCACTGCGCAAGCTGGCAGTTTTGGTGAGACGGTTGAAGTAACTGGGGCTTATTTGCAAGGTGAATTCGTTCGGTGTTCGTAAAGCATTTGTACACTGAAGAGCCAAAGAAACTGGTACACCTGTCTAATATCGTGTAGGGCCCCCGCGAACACGCAGATGTGTCGCAACCCGACGAAGCATGGACTCGACTAATATCTGAAGTAGTGCTGGAGGGAACTGACACCATGAATCCTGCAGGGCTGTCGGTAAATCTCTAAGAGTACGAGGGGGTGGAGATCTTTTCTGAACAGCACGTTGAAAGTCATCCCAGATATGCTCAATAATTATCATGTCTGGGGAGTTTGGTGGCCAGCGGAAGTGTTTAAGCTCAGAGGAGTGTTCCTCGAGCCACTCTGTAGCACTTATGGACTTGTGAGGTGTTGCATTGTCCTGCTGGAATTGCCAAAGTAGGTCGGAATGCACAATGGACATAAGTGGATGCAGGTTATCAGACGGGATGCTTACGTACACGTCTCACTTGTGGTAGTAGTATCTAGACACATCAGGGATCCATATCACACCAACTGCACACTCCCCACACCATTACGGAGCCTCCACCAGTTTGAACAGTCCCCTGTTGACATGCACGGTCCATGGATTCATGGGATTTTCTCCATACCCATACACGTCCGTCAGCTCGATACAACTTGAAACGAGACTCGTCCGACCAGGCAACATGTTTTCAGCCATCAACAGTCCAATGTCGGTTTTGACGGGCCATGCGAGGTATAAAGCGTTGTGTTGTGCTGTCGTCAAGGGTACACGATTGGGCCTTCTGGTCCGAAAGCCCATATCGATAATGTTTCGTTGAATGGTACGCACGCTGACACTTGCCGGCCGCGGTGGTCTCGCGGTTCTAGGCGCGCAGTCCGGAGCCGTGCGACTGCTACGGTCGCAGGTTCGAATCCTGCCTCGGGCCTGGATGTGTGTGATGTCCTTAGGTTAGTTAGGTTTAAGTAGTTCTAAGTTCTAGGGGACTGATAACCACAGCAGTTGAGTCCCATAGTGCTCAGAGTCATTTGAACCATTTGAACGCTGACACTGGTTGATAGCCCAGCACTGAAATCTGCAGAAATTTGCGGAATGGTTGCACTTTTGTCACGTTGAACGATTCTCTTCAGCCGTCATTGGTCCCGTTCTTGCAGGATCTTTTTCCGGCCGCAGCGATGTCGGAGATTTGACGTTTTACCGGATTCTTGATATTCACGGTACACTCGTGAAATGGCCGTACTGGAAAATCCCCACTTCATTGCTATACGGATTCAGTCATTCAGTCCGAAAAATAGTTCAGTCAACTAAATAACTTTCGCATTCCATTTAAATTATTAAATGTTTTGTATGACGTATGCACTTTTTTTGATAAGCTGTGTGCATTCAAGGTTTACTTGCCGTTTGCGAATTGGTAAGAGCCTATCTGTTACTCTATCCACTCGATTTTGAGTTCATTACACAAATTGTAAATCGTAAACTTTCTTTCATTTAAACTTACTTGATCAGTGATTTGACATTTACTATTGTTGTTGTTGTGGTCTTCAGTTCAAAGTTTGGTTTGGTTCAGCTCTCCATGGTCCTCTATCCTGTGCAAGCCTCTTCATTTCCGAGTAACTACTGCAATTTACATCCTTTTGAATCTGCTTGCTTTATTCATCTCTTGGCCTCCCTCTAGAATTTTTACCGCCTACGCTTCCCTCCAGTACTAAATTGGTGATGCCTTGATGCATCATAATGTGTCCTACCAGCCGATCCCTTCTTCTAGTCAGGTTGTGCCACAAATTTCTCTTCACTCCTGTTCTACTCAGTTTCTCCTCATTAGTTATGTGATCTAACCATGTAATCTTTAGTATTCTTCTGCAGCACCACATTTCGAAAGCTTCTTCTCGCTTCTTGTCCAGACTGTTTATCGTCCATGTTTGGCTTCCATACATGGCTACACCCCATGCAAATACTTTCAGAAAATACTGACACTTAAATCTATATTCGATGTTAACAAATTTCTCTTCTTCAGAAATGCTTTTCTTGACATTGCCAGTCTACATTTTATATTCTCCCTACTTCGACCAACACCAGTTATTTTGTTGTCAAAATAGTAGAACTCATCTACTCTTTTACTTGTTTCATTTCCTAATCTAATTCCCTCAGCATCACCTGATTTAATTCGACTACATTCAATTGTCCTCGTTTTTCTTTTATTGATGTTCATCTGATACCCTCCTCTTAAGACACTGTCCATTCCGTTCAACTGTTCTTCCAAGTCCTTTGCTGTCTCTGACATAATTACAATGTCATCGGAAAGCCTCAAAGTTTTCATTTCTTCCCCTGGACTTTAATTCCCACTCCAAATTTTTCTTTGGTTTCCTTTACTGCTTGCTCAGTATACAGATTGACTAACATCGAGGAAAGGCTACAATCGTGTTTCACTCCCTTCTCAACCACTGCTTCCCTTTCGTGCTCCTCCACTCTTATAACTGCCATCTGGTTTCTGTACAAATTGTAAGTAGCATTTCGCTCCCTGTATTTTACCCCTGCCACCTTCAGAATCCGAAAGATAGTGTTTCAGTAAACATTGTTAAAGGCTCTCTCTAAGTCTGCAAATGCTATAAATGTAGTTTTGCCTTTCCTTAACCTACCTTCCATGCCTTCCATGAGAAGTCGTTGGGTCAGTAATGCCTCGCGTGTTCATACATTTCTCCGAAATCCGAATTGATGTTCCCCGAGGTCTGCTTCTACCAGTTTTTCCAGTGGGAACCATAATTTTGTTTCGACCGCCGTTTCTTAAACGAGAAATGCTATACGCAATATCATCGCCGATAGCAGATGGGCTTGCTAACTTATGGGTAATATATCACGTCTCATACAACCACTCCTTTTATAAGTAATTCATATTCACGTTATGTGCCTGGCCTTTTCAGCTGAAAGATAAGGTTCGAAGCAGATGTTGCGTAGGCAGGCGGTACAAAAGGTATACAGGAACATGTCCCTCCAGTGATTTACAACTGCCCACGAAAAGAGTAATTTGGTTTTTTTTAGTAAATGTTGATGAACAATGGATCTTAACCTGCTAGGATGTTATCAAATGAGTTTTATGCTGCAGATGTTCAATTATTCACACTATGCCTACTATTTACTACATTGCGCGGATATTGTATGTGATGCTCAGTTAACTTCAGTTACTTCGTTATTTAGATTGCTTTTCTTAATGAGTTACTTGGATCATTACTGGGACTGTTACAAGCCATAGTTTCTTCATAACAGCGCAGGTTAGGTTTACTTGGAACTAGAAAATGATTTCTTAAAAAAGTACAGCGCTAGTAATGTTTAGTCTAATAATGTAAGTCAAACGTCAACTTGGTCTAAAAAATTAGATATTTTTGTATATTTTTTTAAGAATAATCATCTACGACCCAGTAATACCTAACCCGCCCTTGACCGTACTCATAGTTTTTGTCATGAAGAAGACTTTTGATATTTTGCAAGAAATACATCCCATTCGCACGACTCTGCTTATGCTCCAGCTCAACATAACCACCACTATCTGGAAGGAGACATTAAAGGTATTTTGCAAGAAGTGCGTCCTCGCTATATATCTGTCCTTGTGCTCCACCTCAACATAACCAGCATGTTTTCCTTCCCTCCATCTCCAAGTACTACGCACCCTCTCCCAAAGTAATTTCTATCTCCATCTCCTTCCAGACTACGAACTCGTCCCTGAAATCTACCCTTCCTTCAAATAACAGCGTACTCTACACATCCCATCCCAAATAAAGGTTCCAACCCACCCTTTTCTTGCCTAGCTGGCGTCCCACTCATAACTCTCACATAAGATATGTCACTTCTTTTCCTTATAGACATTTCACATCTTCTTTCGTGTTACATCCTCTCCAATACTCCCTACATCCCAATTACCAGGCGTCCTTCATAGAAAATAGAATGAACGTTTCACCACCTCATCTTGTCTTAAATATCATCTCCTACACTGATGACGTAGGACATTATGTTCCCCGCCCAGCCGCGGTGTCCAGCGGACGCGCCAGAAGAGACAGTAGTTTGTGTTTATCCACAGCACTTAGTTTATTTTTTATTTTTATGTGCTCCTGCGAGGAAGTGAATTGTTTATAAGTATTTTACTGAGTTAACTAGTGTATAACAACTCATTCTAATCTTTTACGTGAATCTGATCGCGTTTGCATTACGTGAGCCGGCTTCTTGGGGCGTAGTAAAAATCAGAGCTACTGTAACGGCAGCACTTAGATTACGTCCTGCGACTGCTTGTGTTAGTGTTATATTCTTTGTCATAAGGATGGGCATTGATTAAAAATGTACAGGGTTTGCAGTTGTTGTGTATGGATGCAGGGGGAACTGGGCATGGTTCATAAACTGCTGGAAGCTGTGTTGCCCACGGCCGACAAGCTTCACGCTGATGTCCTGGGCTGCAGTGGCGTTGGGGCACCTGGGACGAAGGCTTCAGAACCTCTGGAGCCTGTAGTGTCGTCTGGAATCCCTAATGTTGCAGCTCCTAACCATTCGCTCGTCCTTGTTCGTCGACATTTGCTTAACAGTGAATAACAAACACTGGCGGAGTCGCGAATTTCAGGGCGGAAGACGAAAGTGAGAACTGGTCGTTTGAAGTACAGTGTGTCCATGAAGTCCCTTTAAAACTTATAAATTTTATTATTACATTATTACATTATTTTAACATTTCTTTTATTGTAATGAGTGTTTATAAAAGTTTTTTGATAGTTTTTAATAGACCCCTGTATGGGTGCCTTTAGCTGCACGAAGCACATCAAGACGTTACTCGATTTCTTTCCATGTTTGCTGTAGCATAGCGTCATCAATGGTGGCAATGGCATTACGAATCCTTTGCTTCAAGCCAGCAATGTTCCGTGTCTGTGTTTGATACACGATTTCTTTTACATACCCCCATAAAAAAAGTCCAGAGGTGTGGTATCTGGCGAACGCGGTGGCCAAGGAACTGTCCCATCCCTCCCAATCCATCTGCCTGGAAATGTTTCATTAAGGAACCGACGAAAACGCAGTCCCCAATGTGGTGGTGCACCATCTTGCTGGAAAACGATAGTTGGTTGTAAGTCAATCAATTGTGGTGCTAATTATTCGGTCAGAAAGTCGAGGAAAACATCAGCAGCACTTATTGACTCGTTGAAGAAAAATGGACAAATTATTCGGTTGCTCATGGTTCCACAGCACACATTCACTTTTGGACTATCCCGGTGGAGGTCCCTAGTCACATGAGGGCGTTCAGATCCCCAAATTCTCACATTGTGTCTGCTTAATGTCCCAGAAACATGAAAAGTTGCCTCGTCACTGAAACAAACTCGCTTGAGGAATTCTTAATCCTGTGAAAGGCGTTCCAGCATGTTGAGTGCAAACTCTGTCCGTTTTGGCTTGTCATTTGGTTCAAGTGTCTGTAACAGTTGCACTTTGTAAATGTACAATCGTAAGTTCTTGTGAAGGACCTTATGCACAGTTGAACGTGGTAGTTGCAACTGTCTGGCAGCAGTGCGGGTGGACTTCGTAGGTGAGCGAGTGAAGACGTTTAAAACGCGAGCGATGTTTTCCTCGAATGTTCTTGATCGACCGCTCCTCCCTTTATCCAACACTGTCCCTGTCTTCATAATTGTTTTGTGACATGCTCGGATTGAAGGGCGCGATGGTGGATGTCTTCCATACTTCGCTCTAAAGTTTCGTTGACTTTGAACATCCGATTTAGTCTCAACAAACCAGGACACACATTGTTCCTTCTCTTGAGGGGTTGCCATTTTACAGAGGTTCAGTTCCTTCTATCAACAGAGAATCTGAAACACAAAATTTTTGTGTATATAAAAACCTAAGTAAACAGTGATTACAATAAAAGATATTTTGTTAAAATATTTCAACTGCCGTTGCAATAAAATTTTGAAGTTGTAAAGGGACTTTATGGAAACCTCGTATATCCCACTGATGAAAGTACATCTGAACCAGCACAAGACGAATCGCCTGTTGGGACTGGGGCCAATCTTCCTGTACATTACTCACAAGCACAGATGGTACGATTGTTTGTCAATGGGAGATCGAACATTAGGCAGTTGGCGGAGTCTCTTTGAGCAAATACTGGACAGGTCAGGATGGAAGACCAGTGTCCATTCTGCTTTCTGGAAGTCAGATCCATAATGTAGAGGAGCCTCTAAAACTAAACTACACTCTTCCGGCACAGGCCATGAAGGCCCAAAGGTACCGATTGGCAACCGTGTCATCCTCAGCCCACAGGCGTCACTGGATGCTGGTATGGAGGGGCATGTGGTCATCACACCGCTCTCCCGGCTGTATGTCAGTATCCGAGACCGCAACCGCTACTTCTCAATCAAGTAGCTCCTCAGCTTGCCGCACAAGGGCTGAGTGCACCCCGCTTACCAACAGCTCTAGGCAGACCGGATGGTCATCCATCCCAAGTGTTAGCCCAGCTCGACAGCGCTTAACTTCGGTGATCTGACGGGAACCGGTGTTACCACTTCGGCAAGGCCGTTAGAGGAGCCTCTGCCAGCAGCGAATGAACGCACTGGATGCACATGGCTGCAAATCGTGGCACATGTCGGCACCAACAGCACCTGCTTCCTAGGTACAGGGGCCGTCCTCGATTCCTACTTTGGTTAAAACATCTAGCCTCACACGTGGGATGGGGGGGGGGGGGGGGAGGGGGGATGATGAGCTCGCGTCTTGCAACGATGTTCCCAGAACTGATTGCAGTCATCCGGATTTGGAGACGAGTGGAAGGCTTAAACCACAGGCTGACATGGTTCTTTGACGGTCTTGGATGCAGATTTCTCGACCTTTGCTGTGCAGTGGAATATACTTCAGGAGTACATTATTCGAAGGAAGCGGCTATTAGGGTAGAAGAGTACGTATAGTACGCACATGTGGGTGTTTTAGGATAGACATATCTTCCACAGTCCTGATGAGATATGTTGTGATTTCAGACGTGAATGAATACTACCCGTATTTGTTAAAAGCAGTAGTATTCATCATTCCAGTTGGAAGTAAGAAAATCTTACCAATTTCGTTGAAATTCCTTCTAAACAAAGAAATTATTTCGGAAACCACCGTAGCCTGTCAGTTTTATTACGCAAAGTGCCTCTATTGCACCGTGTATACACTGTACATTACCGACCAGTTTCGGTCTTTGGCCATTTGCAAATGTCTGCTAATACAACGCCTACAGGTAAGGCACATTGATGAACATCATAACGCTTGCATATTACAGCTATTGTTAAATTACTTCAGTAGCTTTGGTGACGTGTGTCACGTTTAAAACCTGTTTCATGTTATGTAGGAACTGACACACACACACACACACACACACACACACACACACACACACACACACACACACACGCACACACGCACACAAACACACACACACCCGCGTGCGCGACGAAAGACATATATGATCTTGCACATCACACCCTCCTTCCAAGATGACATTATAAAACACATCATATAAGTAAAAACACTGCTAACAGCTAGCTTCTTGGTCTTTGCAAATTCATTTAAGGACACAACATGACGTTCCGCTTTCTGATACATAAACATACATGTTACAAAAACGTGTATAACAGCATGATCCAAAGACTGTTCTTGGATGTGTAGAGTCAAAGTTTATCGACAGAGAGAACTACAGATATGTGACGAGCATTCGTACTTTCCCTTAATTCTTAATAAGAAATATTGCATAATGGACTTTGAAATTACTTACAAGGGTTACTAGTATAATCAGCTATTAATCTTTATTGCTACATAATGCTTATAGGTGTTGTTAAACCTTTTTTAATTTCTTATTTTTGTTATATGGCACTGCTAAAAATGGTCTCTACTGTTATTAAAATGGTTGAAATGGCTCTGAGCACTATGGGACTTAACTGCTGTGGTCATCAGTCCCGTAGAACGTAGAACTACTTAAACCTAAGTAACCTATGGACATCACACACATCCATGCCCGAGGCAGGATTCGAACCTGCGACCGTAGCGATGGCGCGGTTCCAGGCAGAAGCGCCTAGAACCGCTTGGCCACTCCAGCTGGATCTACAGTTGTTGCCACTGCACGAACCATAAAGTGACTCAACAACACTGTCTCTCGGCACTGCAGTAAAAAAGTCTTAAATTTGACTACAAACTCTATGGCATACAAATCTGTTAACTGTTAAAATTGTTTACAATACTGTCAAATATAAAATAGTTTACATTTATTTTGTGTGCGCAAAAACTAATAATCGTTATGGTACGTCTCTTCTAAAATGGTTACACGCGTTCGTTTTCCCTGAAGTAGTACATCAAAATTAACATTTAAGTCACTAGTAAAAATACGGAAACCACATCAACACAGAAGCACAATGGTGCTCAGCAAACATCGTCAGAGTTCATGACGATAAAAAAAGTTCCTCGTGTTAATCAGTGCACATAGAACACAAAAGACGAGTAATATTGCCTAATTGTCTAAAATTATACCCCCAGACAGTGAAACTATCATTATTGTAGGAAATGGAATGTTAGATTCTGAATTTAGGGTCCATCGTCAGATTTCATGACGATAAAAAAGTCCCTCGTGTTAATCAGTGCACATAGAACACAAAAGACGAGTAATATTGCCTAATTGTCTAAAATTATACCCCCAGACAGTGAAACTATCATTATTGTAGGAAATGGGATGTTAGATCCTGAATTTAGGGTCCATCGTCAGATTTCATGACGATAAAAAAAGTTCCTCGTGTTAATCAGTGCACATAGAACACAAAAGACGACTAATATTGCCTAATTGTCTAAAATTATACCCCCAGACAGTGAAACTATCATTATTGTAGGAAATGGAATGTTAGATCCTGAATTTAGGGTCCTAGTTGAACTTAATGTGTTGGGTCCTTCGCTTAATGGAAGATATTGTAGGAAATGGAATGTTAGATCCTGAATTTAGGATCCTAGTTGAACTTAATGTTTTGGATCCTTCGCTTAATGGAAGACATTTAGCCGGCAGTTGTGGCCGAGCGGTTCTAGGCGCGTCAGTCCGGAACCGTGCTGCTGCTACGGTCCCAGGTTCGAATTCTGCCTCGGGCATGGATGTGTGTGCTGTCCTTAGGCTAGTTAGGTTTAAGTAGTTCTATGACTAGGTGACTGATGACCTCAGATGTTAAGTCCCATAGTACTCAGACCCATTTGAACCATTTTTGAAGATTTTTATTTTCACTCGAATAAGATCAGCGGCACTGATATGAATTCATAAATTTAGACCTCGGGAACTGAAAGTTCGAAATATTTTATCAAACCCAATCATCCGAGCCTAAATAAAAGAATCGCCCCCAGACGTAAGACGGAATGAAACGTTGCTAATAATACACTCCTGGAAATGGAAAAAAGAACACATTGACACCGGTGTGTCAGACCCATCATACTTGCTCCGGACACTGCGAGAGGGCTGTACAAGCAATGATCACACCCACGGCACAGAGGACACACCAGGAACCGCGGTGTTGGCCGTCGAATGGCGCTAGCTGCGCAGCATTTGTGCACCGCCGCCGTCAGTGTCAGCCAGTTTGCCGTGGCATACGGAGTTCCATCGCAGTCTTTAACACTGGTAGCATGCCGCGACAGCGTGGACGTGAACCGTATGTGCAGTTGACGGACTTTGAGCGAGGGCGTATAGTGGGCATGCGGGAGGCCGGGTGGACGTACCGCCGAATCGCTCAACACGTGGGGCGTGAGGTCTCCACAGTACATCGATGTTGTTGCCAGTGGTCGGCGGAAGGTGCACGTGCCCGTCTACTTGGGACCGGACCGCAGCGACGCACGGATACACGCCAAGAACGTAGGATCCTACGCAGTGCCGTAGGGGACCGCACCGCCACTTCCCAGCAAATTAGGGACACTGTTGCTCCTGGGGTATCGGCGAGGACCATTCGCAACCGTCTCCATGAAGCTGGGCTACGGTCCCGCACACCGTTAGGCCGTCTTCCGTTCACGCCCCAAAATCGTGCAGCCCGCCTCCAGTGGTGTCGCGACAGGCGTGAATGGAGGGACGAATGGACACGTGTTGTCTTCAGCGATGAGAGTCGCTTCTGCCTTGGTGCCAATGATGGTCGTATGCGTGTTTGGCGCCGTGCAGGTGAGCGCCACAATGAGGACTGCATACTACCGAGGCACACAGGGCCAACACCCGGCATCATGGTGTGGGGAGCGATCTCCTACACTGGCCGTACACCTCTGGTGATCGTCGAGGGGACACTGAATAGTGCACGGTATATCCAAACCGTCATCGAACCCATCGTTCTACCATTCCTAGACCGGCAAGGGAACTTGCTGTTCCAACAGGACAATGCACGTCCGCATGTATCCCGTGCCACCCAACGTGCTCTAGAAGGTGTAAGTCAACTACCCTGGCCAGCAAGATCTCCGGATCTGTCCCCCATTGAGCATGTTTGGGACTGGATGAAGCGTCGTCTCACGCGGTCTGCACGTCCAGCACGAACGCTGGTCCAACTGAGGCGCCAGGTGGAAATGGCATGGCAAGCCGTTCCACAGGACTACATACAGCATCTCTACGATCGTCTCCATGGGAGAATAGCAGCCTGCATTGCTGCGAAAGGTGGATATACACTGTACTAGTGCCGACATTGTGCATGCTCTGTTGCCTGTGTCTATGTGCCTGTGGTTCTGTCAGTGTGATCATGTGATGTATCTGACCCCAGGAATGTGTCAATAAAGTTTCCCCTTCCTGGGATAATGAATTCACGGTGTTCTTATTTCAATTTCCAGAAGTGTATGTTTGTCCACGGGACGTTGCGCCGGGGTGGACAAAGGAGGGTATGAAAAACGAACGTAGGTCAGTTGTAAATGATTGGACGGTGGCAAGACGTGCGAAGGAGGGTGCGAGGCAGAGAGGCTCCTGCTGCGGTGCGCCAGTGGGAGGGTCTGGCAGGGCTCCACGCCAGGTAATGAGGCAGATCTGCATGGGCGTCGCAGCACACCGCGGCCTCCACCGTACTGTACGGCAGCGGCACGGGCCGCCGCACGTCGCCAGTAGCCGCCGCTGCTCCACGGCCTTCCCTGCTGCTGCTCTTTCGTGTCTCGGCATCCTCGCATCGTGGCCAACGCACCCACGGTGCGCTGAAGATAAGTCGTAATAGCAAGGTTCCGACGCGAACTGTTTATAGCAAGCTGGAACGAATAGTAAAAGGCCATCTGAGGAAGAACAGTTTTGGTTCGGGAAAAACGCAGGGTGAACGTCAATAAACCCGACAACTTCACAGACAGATTTCTGACTAGAAACGGATGTCCTATGAACATTTGTCCGGAAATGGACAGTGTGCGTGCAACGACACAAAAAAAAGGTTCAAATGGCTCTGAGCACTATGGGACTTAACATCTATGGTCATCAGTCCCCTAGAACTTAGAACTACTTAAACCTAACTAACCTAAGGACATCACACACATCGATGCCCGAGGCAGGATTCGAACCTGCGACCGTAGCAGTCACGCGGTTCCGGACTGAGCGCCTTAACCGCGAGACCACAACGACAACAAATCTTCCTGGAATATACACTACTGGCCATTAAAACTGCTACACCAAGAAATGCAGATGATAAACGGGTATTCATTGGACAAGTATATTATACTAGAACTGACATGTGATTACATTTTCACGCAATTTGGGTGCATAGATCCTGAGAAATCAGTACCCTGAACAACCACCTCTGGCCGTAATAGCGGCCTTGATAAGCCTGGGCATTGAATCAAACAGAGCTTGGATTGCGTGTACAGGTACAGCTGCCAAACACCTTCAACGCGATACCACAGTTCGTCAAGAGTAGTGACTGGCGTATTGTGACGAGCCAGTTGCTCGGCCACCATTGATCAGACTTTTTCATTTGGTGAGAGATCTGGAGACTGTGCTGGCCACGGCAGCAGTCGAACATTTTCTGTATCCAGAAAGGCCCGTACAGGACCTGCAACACGCCGTCGTGCATTATCCTTCTGAAATGTAGGGTTTCGCAGGGATCGAATGAAGGGTAGAGTCACGGGTCGTAACACACCTGAAATGTAACGTCCACTGTTCAAAGTACCGTAAGTGAGAACAAGAGGTGACCGACACGTGAAACCAATGGCACCCCATACCATCACGCCGGATGATACGCCAGTATGGCGATGAGGAATACACGCTTCCAACTTGCGTTCACCGCGATATCGCCAAACACGATTGCGACGGTCACGATGCTGTACACAGAACCAGGATTCATCCGAAAAAACGAGGTTTTGCCATTTGTGCACCCAGGTTCGTCGCTGAGTACACCATCGCAGGCTCTCCTGTCTGTGATACAGCGTCAAGGGTAACCGCAGTCATGGCCTCCGAGCTGATAGTCCATGCTGCTGCAAACGTCGTCGAACTGTTCGTGCAGATGGTTGTTGTCTTGAAAACGTCCCCATCTGTTGACTCAGGGATCGAGACGTGGCTGCACGGTCCGTTACAGCCATGCGGATAAGATGCCTGTTATCTCAAGTGCTAGTGATACGAGGCTAGTGATGCGAGGCACGGCGTTCCGTATTACCCCCCTGAACCCACCGATTCCATATTCCTCTAGCAATTATTGGATCTCGGCCAACGCGAGCAGCAATGTCGCGATACGATAAACCGCATCGAGATAAGCTACAATCCGATCTTTATGAAAGTCGGAAACGTGATGGAACTACGCATTTCTCCTCCTTACACGAGGCATCACAACAACGTTTCACCAGGCAACGTCGGTCGACTGGTGTGTGTGTATGAGAAATCGGTTGGAAACTTTCCTCATGTCAGCACGTTTTAAGTGTCGCCACCGGCGCCAACCTTGTGTGAATGCTCTGAAAAGCTAATCATTTGCATATCACAGCATCTTCTTCCTATCGGTTAAATTTCGCGTCTTTTGCACGTCATCTTCCTGGTGTAGCAATTTTAATGGCCAGTAGTGTAGTACAGAGTTGCATCACATACGTGTCCCAAGTGTTCAAAGTGGCCTCCATGGGATGCAATGCACTCGTTCACACCTCGCATCGTGGATTGCCGCACTCTTTTACACATCCCATAATTGTGATAATCTGGTGCAAAAACCATCAACAAAATCCTTTCTAGAGGGCAATCCGCTGCTGATAATCATCACACTCGTTGCAGGTGATAGGGATAGTAGCGGTTGTCATGCAGGATACTCATAATCATACTTTGGCTTACACCATGGTTTCGGGCCACTTGCCTGGAGCTTGTGCTAGGGTTCGTCTCAGTATCCTGTAGAATGCGATACTCAAAATGTGGTGTACGCACAGTCCGCTCTCTGGTTGACTTTCGTCTGTCTGAAAGGACCCATGATCACACAAATGCCCAAAAACGGCTTGAAATGTAGCGTGATGTGGTTGGTGTCTGTGAGGGTACTTTTTTTGGTACAGCAGTGCCGCCTTTCGACCGTTTTCATCTGCTTATCCGTACACAAATACCATCTCGGCTTGTTCCCAACATGATTACCGGACCATTCTGCTGCTTGCAGTACGTTGCGTCTACCCCACAGCCTGCAACACACAAGGAACACACGGAACGTGGTCAGAGGAAGTTTAATTCGTCAGCGTCACTCTGATAACGAAGCACTTCCGGATACATGTTCGTAGGACCATTTCTCCTCCATTTCGAGACAGCAATCGGTCTCTGCAGTTTTTCGGTTTTATTAATGTTCACCCTCTACAGCAAAACCCTAAGCATTTACTAGTAAAACACGCCGTCTGTACTGTTGTGGAACATAATGGAATTTTCCCGCGTCAGCCCCTATAGTTTCATGAAGTTTCGACAGATGGCAGCACTATGAGTACACTTCAGAATGGAGTCAAAATGGCTCTAAGCACTATGGGACTTAACATCTGAGGTCATCAGTCCCCTAGACTTAGAACTACTTAAACTTAACTAACCTCAGGACAACAAACACATCCATGCCCGTGGACGGATTCTAACCTGCGACCGTAGAAGCAGCGTGGTTCCGGACTGAAGCGCCTAGAACCGCTCGGGCACAGCGGCAGGCAGGAGAATGGAGTCTGTAACGGAGGTGCGTTCCAAGCAAAGAGCTGCCATTGAGTTTCCTTTGGTGGAAAACCAGAGAATCGCAGATATTGATAGCCGCTTGCTGAATGTCTGGGTAGACCTGGCAGTGAACAAAAGCACGATGAGTCGTTGGGCGAGGCGTCTGCCATTATCGAAACAAGGCCGCACAAACCGTCATATCTCTTGCGGGCCGGCTGGCCGACGCAACTGTCACTCGTACAGTGCTGGGACGAGGGGACACTCTCTCTCGAGTTGATCGACGATTAACAGTCAAACTCTTCGCTGCACAGCTGGACGTCTCTGGTGGTAGTGCGTACACACTCGTCCACCAGTTGGGGTGCTCAAAAGTGTGTGCCCGATGGGTTCCTCGCTGTCTAACAGAGGACCGTAAAGAGCACCGAAGAGACACTTGTGCGGCACTGAGGCTGATGGTGAAAATTTTTTGTTGAACATTGTCACAGGCGAAGAAACATGTGTTCATCACTTCGAGGCGGAAACAAAAGGACAATTCACTGGGTGGTGGTACATGCACGTCCGCATGTATCCCGTGCCACCCAACGTGCTCTAGAAGGTGTAAGTCAACTACCCTGGCCAGCAAGATCTCCGGATCTGTCCCCCATTGAGCATGTTTGGGACTGGATGAAGCGTCGTCTCACGCGGTCTGCACGTCCAGCACGAACGCTGGTCCAACTGAGGCGCCAGGTGGAAATGGCATGGCAAGCCGTTCCACAGGACTACATCCAGCATCTCTACGATCGTCTCCATGGGAGAATAGCAGCCTGCATTGCTGCGAAAGGTGGACATACACTGTACTAGTGCCGACATTGTGCATGCTCTGTTGCCTGTGTCTATGTGCCTGTGGTTCTGTCAGTGTGATCATGTGATGTATCTGACCCCAGGAATGTGTCAATAAAGTTTCCCCTTCCTGGGACAATGAATTCACGGTGTTCTTATTTTAATTTCCAGGAGTGTACGTAGGAGGGAGCAATATACTGCTTGACTCTTCGGTGAAGGTATGTTCTCGAAACTTTAACAAAAGCCCGTACCGAGCTACTCAGCGTCTCTCCTGCAGAGTCTTCCACTGGAGTTTATCTATCATATCCGTAACGCTTTCGTGAATACCAAATGATCCTCTAACGAAGCGCGCTGCTCTCCGTTGGATCTTCTCTATCTCTTCTATCAACCCTATCTGGTACGGATCCCACACTGCTGAGCAGTATTCAAGCAGTGGGCGAACAAGCGTACTGTAACCTACTTCCTTTGTTTTCGGATTGCATTTTCTTAGGATTCTTCCAATGAATCTCAGTCTGGTATCTGCTTTACCGACGATCTACTTTATATAATCATTCCATTTTAAATCACTCCTAATGCCTACTCCCAGATAATTTATGGAATTAACTGCTCCCAGTTGCTGACCTATATTGTAGATAAATGATATGGGATCTTTCTTTCTATGTATTCGCAGCACAATACACTTGTCTACATTGAGGTTCAATTCCCATTCCCTGTACCATGCGTCAATTCGCTGCAAATCCTCCTGCATTTCAGTACAATTTTCCATTGTTACAACCTCTCGATACACCACAGCTTCATCTGCAAAAAGCCTCAATGAACTTCCGATGTCATCCACCAGGTCATTTATGTATATTGTGAATAGCAACGGTCCTATGACACTCCCCTGCTGCACACCTGAAATCACTCTTACTTCGGAAGACTTCTCTCCATTGAGAATGACATGCTGCGTTCTGTTATCTAGGAACTCCTCAATCCAATCACACAATTGGTCTGATAGTCCGTATGCTCTTACTTTGGTCATTAAACGACTGTGGGGAACTTTATCGAACGCCTTGCGGAAGTCAAGAAACACGGCATCTACCTGGGAACCCGTGACTATGGCCCTCTGAGTCTCGTGGACGAATAGCGTGAGCTGGGTTTCACACGATAGTCTTTTTCGAAACCCATGCTAATTCCTACAGAGTAGATTTCTAGTCTCCAGAAAAGTCATTATACTCGAACATAATACGTATTCCAAAATTCTACAACTGATCGACGTTAGAGATATAGGTCTATAGTTCTGCACATCTGTTCGACGTCCCTTCTTGAAAACGGGGATGACCTGTGTCCTTTTCCAATCCTTTGGAACGCTACGCTCTTCTAGAGACCTACGGTACACCGCTGCAAGAAGGTGGGGGTGCAAGTTCCTTCGCGTACTCTGTGTAAAATCGAACTGGTATCCCATCAGGTCCAGCGGCCTAAACTATTTTGAGCGATTTTAATTCTTTCTCCATCCCTCTGTCGTCTATTTAGATATCTACCATTTTGTCATCTGTGCGAAAATCTAGAGAAGGAACTACAGTGCAGTCTTCCTCTGTGAAACAGCGTTGGAAAAAGACATTTGGTATTTCGGCCTTTAGTCTGTCATCATCTGTTTCAGTACCACTTTGGTCACAGAGTGTCTGGACATTTTGTTTTGATCCACCTACCGCTTTGACGTAAGACCAAAATTTCTTACGATTTTCTGTCAAGTCAGTACATAGAACTTTACTTTCGAATTCATTGAACGCCTCTCGCATAGCCCTCCTCACAATACATTTTTGTTTGTCTGCAAGGCTTTGGCTATGTTTATGTTTGCTGTGAAGTTCCCTTTGCTTCTGCAGCAGTTTTCTAACTCGGTTGTTGTACCACGGTGGCTGTTTTCCGTCTCTTACGATCTTGCTTGGCACATACTCATCTAACGCATATTGTACGATGGTTTTGAACTTTGTCCACTGATCCTCAACACTATCTGTACTTGAGACAAAACTTTTGTGTTGAGCCGTCAGGTACTCTGTAATCTGCTTTTTGTCACTTTTGCTAAACAGAAAAATCTTCCGAACTTCTTTAATATTTCTATTTACGGCTGAAGTCATCGATGCAGTAACCGCTTCATGATCGCTGATTCCCTGTTCTGCGTTAACTGTTTCAAATAGTTCGGGTCTGTTTGTCACCAGAAAGTCTAATATGTTATCGCCACGAGTCGGTTCTCTGTTTAACTGCTCAAGGTAGTTTTCAGATAAAGCACTTAAAAAAATTTCACTGGATTCTTTTTCCCTGCCACCCATTATGAACGTTTGAGTCTCCCAGTCTATATCCGGCAAATTAAAATCTCCACCCAGAACTATAACATGGTGGGGAAATCTACTCGAAATAGTGGTCTACTCTACAATCCGGATCTCATACCTTACGACTTCCATCTGTTTGCCCCAGTGAAGGATGTATTGTGCGGGAAGCGGTACTTGGATGATGGTGTGGTTGCTGATGCAGCAAGACGTTGGCTGCAACGCCGACCAGTAGAGGGTAACCATGCGTGATTGGAGGACCTCCCGGTAAGGTGGCGTAAGGCCGTCGCATTGAATGGATATGATGATCAAAAATACTATTTTTTAGCCATAAGAGTGGGGAATAATACGGTCCGTTTTAATACTGAATAAGACCAACCTATTTTCAGAAAAAAGTATGTTGCATTAGCTATTGAACATCCCTTTTACTTTAACGTTTCGTATGGCAGCCCAGTCACAAACCTGCATAGAGGTTGCGTTTTTCCGCAATTGACACTTGGACTTCACATCTTGAATAGTTGTTTCCGTATCTACTATGGTTGTTCGAAACTCCTGTAAGGAAACCATCTTATGTTACTTACTTTCCGCCGCTCGCCTGCCTGCCCCCACAGTGTGAAGTATATCACGCTATACAGAGTCTCCTCAAAAGTATCTGCGCACCTATTAGTGGGCTGTAACCACCCATCACCTTTATGACGATTCTAGCTCCACTCGGCTCTGAGCACTATGGGACTTAACATCTTAGGTCATCAGTCCCCTAGAACTTAGAACTACTTAAACCTAACTAACCTAAGGACATCACACAAAACCCAGCCATCACGAGGCAGAGAAAATCCCTGACCCCGCCGGGAATCGAACCCGGGAACCCGGGCGTGGGAAGCGAGAACGCTACCGCACGACCACGAGATGCGGGCAGCTCCACTCGGGAAAATTTCAATGAATGTCTATAGAGGAATGGCAGCCCATTCTTTCTCAAGAGCTGGAAAAAGAAATGGTAGTGACATTGGGATCTAGAGCGAAATCGACGTTCTAACAACTCCAAAAGTGTTCTGTTGGGTTCATATTGGCTCTGTGGGTAGCCTCGACCATTTTGTGAACGTTACTGTGCAGAAACCTCACTGTCATGCTGCTACTATCACTGTCTCAGAACTGTTCCCCTGCCTTATGCACTACACAATAAGCTCATATCCTGACACATTTAGCGTTTGGGTTTTTTAAGCGTAATTAGTGGACCGCAATCCAACCACATAAAACACCCCTATGCCGAACACCACATTCACTACACAAGATTGTAGGTAAAGTTCTTCAAATATTCGCCAAACCCAAGATTGACAAAGGGTGTAGCATGATTTAGTACTCCAAATCACTCCTTCCAGTCATCCGTTGTCCAGTGACATGAGTCTTTACACTTCCTCAAGCGTCGCTTAGCATTGACTACAGAAGTCGTGGCTTATGAGAAGCTGCTCGACCGTTGTAACCCGTTCTTTGTAACTGCCTCCACTCAGTTATGATCCTAGTTGGATTGCTGGTAGCATTTTGCAACTCACGAGTGATCTCTTCCGCTGATTTCATGCTGTTTTTTACAACTACCATCCACAATCCTCGACGACCCCTGTCCTTCAGTGCATGGGACCCGACTCTGCTTGATTTGCCTGTGACTGTTCCTCTCCGTTTCCATTCACAATCACATCATGAACACTCGCCTTGGACAGCTTTAGAAGGGCTGAAATGTTCTGGCGGATTTGATACTCAGGTGACAAGCACGTTCGTAGTCACTAAGCTCTCTTGACTGGCCCATTCTCCTGTTACTGCTTATCTTCTAGCAACACAATGTTCCACCCCTCCTTTTATACTGGCTTGTCCGCCTCTCGTGGAATGAAGTGGTCAGTTCCGCTTTACATACAGATGTCGCGATACTTTCGATCAGATGGTGTATTTTAACGTGGTGTATACCGAACAAGTGACCAAACTCGCATAAGGATTGCACTTTTTCTATTTTACATGTTGACTTCGCAGAAACACTGCAGCAAATATGTCTGAAAATGGCGCGCGCAAAATCGCTGTTTGCGGAGCTTTTGGAGCTGGGTTCCTTTTTGAGCTACAAATATGAGATAAAAAGTTTTTGGTTTAGTCCGGACAAGCGTCCATTTTTATAGCTATGTTCCCTGTTGCACTGTATTAAGCAATGTTTGAAAGTCGAACTGGAGCTGGTAAAAATTGTAATTGCGCTGAAATTAATGCTCAGCTAATAGCACCATTTGTAAGTGCACCGTTCGGGTTTAACGTGCAAAAGCGGCCGCCCTTAAATTACCCCGGACTGGAGCGAGACTGATGGGTCAAATAGTGTTTGCTGGGGAATCGGGCGTTGATCTGAGATAAGTGTTAACCGTTTCAATAAATCTAGCTTCTTTCTTATTTTATCGTGCGAAAAACACGTTTTTCTGGGAGTTTTTTGAAGCGCTTCACTTCTGTAATTTAAACTTCTAGGAATCGGTTCAAACTACGCGCGAAGGTTGATAAATGGATAAAATTAAAACGAATTCCCTTATCAGTTGTCGAGATACGATGGTTAAAGGTCTAGCTAAATGTACCATGTGAAATTCGTTCTTACGTGAACTGAATGTATGATGTTACTTTACTTGACACAATGAATTACATTAAATGACATGAGTACCAATTCGAACAAGCAAAAAATTGAGAATCTATCAAGATTCCTTGAATGAAATGTCTTTGAAGCTGCCAGATAAGTCGAAAAGCTAATTCAATTCTGTTACATACCTAACTGTGCACAGGAGATATTCACCTTTTTTGCACTACGATAGGAGCATTTTTCATAATGGTCATGCCATATATCTAACAGTTTTTATTGTGATATACCTTGGTAACACCCAAGGGAGGCAAATTATCTAATAAAATACAGTCTCTTTCAAAATAAAAGAACACCATACGCAGGAAAACGGTTTGCTTCAAAATAGTTTGAAGACAAACAAGCCCAAATCTGTAGCATTTGTAGATTTAGAAAAAGCGTTCGTCAAAGTTGACTGAAATGCACTGCCTGAAATTCCGAAATGATCACAGATTAAATACATGGAGCCAATGGTTATCTTCAACTTGTACAGGAATCGGACTGCAGGTTGAGTCGATGGACATGAAAAGGAGGTATCCTGCATTTTATTAATTTGTACATTGAGTAGATACCAAAGGAAACTAAGGAGAAAATTGATAAGGGAGTTAAAATTCAGAGTAAGTAAATAAGAACTTTAAGGACTGCCCACGACACTCTGTCAAAGATAACAAGGGACTCGGAAGATCAAATGAGTGGACTGGATATTGCAGTGACGAGCTTTGGAACTTCAATACTGGTAACTATTTATTTACAACTTATACAAAATAGATACGCGTTTCAAAGTTTTACTGTCCTTCAAAGTAGTCACCAGCATTGTGTATAACCCGTTGCCACCAATGTCGAAGTTGTGGGATAACCTTAGCTGCGCTAATTGTGCTGATAGTTTGAGTGGCAGCGATCTATTGGCCGATGAATCTCTGTTCACCATCAGTCGAACAAATCAGTCGCAATTTGAGCCAGTTGGTGGCAGCCTGTGTTCCAAAAATGAACAGCTTAGAAAAACAAGCGGTGGCACTTTTACATGACACACCCATTATTTTGTAGGACAATGGTCTGGCGCACACGGGGCACGTTGCCACAGATTTGTTTGATCGATGTGGGTGGAAGATGCTGAACCACTCAATGTGCTCCCCGGATTTAAGATTTAAACTTGATTCCAAAATTGAAGGAATTCACTTCAGTACTGCTACAGAGATTCGTAGAGCAGTAGACCGCTCTATTCGAACTTTAAAACAGCTGCCAGCGCTATGCGTATTCTACAACTTTCACATAGCTTGTTGGTGACTACTCGGCAGAACAGTTAACTTTGAAACATGTACCTGTTCTGTATAAAGTGTGAATAAATAGTTGACACTATTAAAGTTCCAACCTTAAGGTTTGCCTATGATATTGTAACTATCAAATATATATATATATATATATATATATATATATATATATATATATATATATATACTCCTGGAAATGGAAAAAAGAACACATTGACACCGGTGTGTCAGACCCACCATACTTGCTCCGGACACTGCGAGAGGGCTGTACAAGAAATGATCACACGCACGGCACAGCGGACACACCAGGAACCGCGGTGTTGGCGTGGAATGGCGCTAGCTGCGCAGCATTTGTGCACCGCCGCCGTCAGTGTCAGCCAGTTTGCCGTGGCATACGGAGCTCCATCGCAGTCTTTAACACTGGTAGCATGCCGCGACAGCGTGGACGTGAACCGTATGTGCAGTTGACGGACTTTGAGCGAGGGCGTATAGTGGGCATGCGGGAGGCCGGGCGGACGTACCGCCGAATTGCTCAACACGTGGGGCGTGAGGTCTCCACAGTACATCGATGTTGTCGCCAGTGGTCGGCGGAAGGTGCACGTGCCCGTCGACCTGGGACCGGACCGCAGCGACGCACGGATGCACGCCAAGACCGTAGGATCCTACGCAGTGCCGTAGGGGACCGCACCGCCACTTCCGAGCAAATTAGGGACACTGTTGCTCCTGGGGTATCGGCGAGGACCATTCGCAACCGTCTCCATGAAGCTGGGCTACGGTCCCGCACACCGTTAGGCCGTCTTCCGCTCACGCCCCAACATCGTGCATCCCGCCTCCAGTGGCGTCGCGACAGGCGTGAATGGAGGGACGAATGGAGACGTGTCGTCTTCAGCGGTGAGAGTCGCTTCTGCCTTGGTGCCAATGATGGTCGTATGCGTGTTTGGCGCCGTGCAGGTGAGCGCCACAATCAGGACTGCATACGACCGAGGCACACAGGGCCAACACCCGGCATCATGGTGTGGGGAGCGATCTCATACACTGGCCGTACACCTCTGGTGATCGTCGAGGGGACACTGAATAGTGCACGGTACATCCAAACCGTCATCGAACCCATCGTTCTACCATTCCTAGACCGGCAAGGGAACTTGCTGTTCCAACAGGACAATGCACGTCCGCATGTATCCCGTGCCACCCAACGTGCTCTAGTAGGTGTAAGTCAACTACCCTGGCCAGCAAGATCTCCGGATCTGTCCCCCATTGAGCATGTTTGGGACTGGATGAATCGTCGTCTCAGGCGGTCTGCACGTCCAGCACGAACGCTGGTCCAACTGAGGCGCCAGGTGGAAATAGCATGGCAAGCCGTTCCACAGGACTACATCCAGCATCTCTACGATCGTCTCCATGGGAGAATAGCAGCCTGCATTGCTGCGAAAGGTGGATATACACTGTACTAGTGCCGACGTTGTGCATGCTCTGTTGCCTGTGTCTATGTGCCTGTGGTTCTGTCAGTGTGATCATGTGATGTATCTGACCCCAGGAATGTGTCAATAAAGTTTCCCCTTCCTGGGACAATGAATTCACGGTGTTCTTATTTCAATTTCCAGGAGTATATATATATATATATATATATATATATATATATATATATATATATATATATATATATATATATACTCCTGGAAATGGAAAAAAGAACACATTGACACCGGTGTGTCAGACCCACCATACTTGCTCCGGACACTGCGAGAGGGCTGTACAAGCAATGATCACACGCACGGCACAGCGGACACACCAGGAACCGCGGTGTTGGCCGTCGAATGGCGCTAGCTGTGCAGCATTTGTGCACCGCCGCCGTCAGTGTCAGCCAGTTTGCCGTGGCATACGGAGCTCCATCGCAGTCTTTAACACTGGTAGCATGCCGCGACAGCGTGGACGTGAACCGTATGTGCAGTTGACGGACTTTGAGCGAGGGCGTATAGTGGGCATGCGGGAGGCCGGGTGGACGTACCGCCGAATTGCTCAACACGTGGGGCGTGAGGTCTCCACAGTACATCGATGTTGTCGCCAGTGGTCGACGGAAGGTGCACGTGCCCGTCGACCTGGGACCGGACCGCAGCGACGCACGGATGCACGCCAAGACCGTAGGATCCTACGCAGTGCCGTAGGGGACCGCACCTCCACTTCCCAGCAAATTAGGGACACTGTTGCTCCTGGGGTATCGGCGAGGACCATTCGCAACCGTCTCCATGAAGCTGGGCTACGGTCCCGCACACCGTTAGGCCGTCTTCCGCTCACGCCCCAACATCGTGCATCCCGCCTCCAGTGGCGTCGCGACAGGCGTGAATGGAGGGACGAATGGAGACGTGTCGTCTTCAGCGGTGAGAGTCGCTTCTGCCTTGGTGCCAATGATGGTCGTATGCGTGTTTGGCGCCGTGCAGGTGAGCGCCACAATCAGGACTGCATACGACCGAGGCACACAGGGCCAACACCCGGCATCATGGTGTGGGGAGCGATCTCATACACTGGCCGTACACCTCTGGTGATCGTCGAGGGGACACTGAATAGTGCACGGTACATCCAAACCGTCATCGAACCCATCGTTCTACCATTCCTAGACCGGCAAGGGAACTTGCTGTTCCAACAGGACAATGCACGTCCGCATGTATCCCGTGCCACCCAACGTGCTCTAGTAGGTGTAAGTCAACTACCCTGGCCAGCAAGATCTCCGGATCTGTCCCCCATTGAGCATGTTTGGGACTGGATGAATCGTCGTCTCAGGCGGTCTGCACGTCCAGCACGAACGCTGGTCCAACTGAGGCGCCAGGTGGAAATAGCATGGCAAGCCGTTCCACAGGACTACATCCAGCATCTCTACGATCGTCTCCATGGGAGAATAGCAGCCTGCATTGCTGCGAAAGGTGGATATACACTGTACTAGTGCCGACATTGTGCATGCTCTGTTGCCTGTGTCTATGTGCCTGTGGTTCTGTCAGTGTGATCATGTGATGTATCTGACCCCAGGAATGTGTCAATAAAGTTTCCCCTTCCTGGGACAATGAATTCACGGTGTTCTTATTTCAATTTCCAGGAGTATATATATATATATATATATATATATATATATATATATATATATACTCCTGGAAATGGAAAAAAGAACACATTGACACCGGTGTGTCAGACCCACCATACTTGCTCCGGACACTGCGAGAGGGCTGTACAAGCAATGATCACACGCACGGCACAGCGGACACACCAGGAACCGCGGTGTTGGCCGTCGAATGGCGCTAGCTGTGCAGCATTTGTGCACCGCCGCCGTCAGTGTCAGCCAGTTTGCCGTGGCATACGGAGCTCCATCGCAGTCTTTAACACTGGTAGCATGCCGCGACAGCGTGGACGTGAACCGTATGTGCAGTTGACGGACTTTGAGCGAGGGCGTATGGTGGGCATGCGGGAGGCCGGGTGGACGTACCGCCGAATTGCTCAACACGTGGGGCGTGAGGTCTCCACAGTACATCGATGTTGTCGCCAGTGGTCGACGGAAGGTGCACGTGCCCGTCGACCTGGGACCGGACCGCAGCGACGCACGGATGCACGCCAAGACCGTAGGATCCTACGCAGTGCCGTAGGGGACCGCACCTCCACTTCCCAGCAAATTAGGGACACTGTTGCTCCTGGGGTATCGGCGAGGACCATTCGCAACCGTCTCCATGAAGCTGGGCTACGGTCCCGCACACCGTTAGGCCGTCTTCCGCTCACGCCCCAACATCGTGCATCCCGCCTCCAGTGGCGTCGCGACAGGCGTGAATGGAGGGACGAATGGAGACGTGTCGTCTTCAGCGGTGAGAGTCGCTTCTGCCTTGGTGCCAATGATGGTCGTATGCGTGTTTGGCGCCGTGCAGGTGAGCGCCACAATCAGGACTGCATACGACCGAGGCACACAGGGCCAACACCCGGCATCATGGTGTGGGGAGCGATCTCATACACTGGCCGTACACCTCTGGTGATCGTCGAGGGGACACTGAATAGTGCACGGTACATCCAAACCGTCATCGAACCCATCGTTCTACCATTCCTAGACCGGCAAGGGAACTTGTTGTTCCAACAGGACAATGCACGTCCGCATGTATCCCGTGCCACTGAACGTGCTCTAGAAGGTGTAAGTCAACTACCCTGGCCAGCAAGATCTCCGGATCTGTCCCCCATTGAGCATGTTTGGGACTGGATGAAGCGTCGTCTCACGCGGTCTGCACGTCCAGCACGAACGCTGGTCCAACTGAGGCGCCAGGTGGAAATGGCATGGCAAGCCGTTCCACAGGACTACATCCAGCATCTCTACGATCGTCTCCATGGGAGAATAGCAGCCTGCATTGCTGCGAAAGGTGGATATACACTGTACTAGTGCCGACATTGTGCATGCTCTGTTGCCTGTGTCTATGTGCCTGTGGTTCTGTCAGTGTGATCATGTGATGTATCTGACCCCAGGAATGTGTCAATAAAGTTTCCTCTTCCTGGGACAATAAATTCACGGTGTTCTTATTTCAATTTCCAGGTGTATATATATATATATATATATATATATATATATATATATATATATATATATATATATATAAAAATAAAAGACGCGGAAGGTCAGATCAGCGGAATGGACAATGCATTGGATAGAGTTTATAACGTGAGCAGAAATACGAGTTAAAAATGGCAATAGAGTGTAGTCGAATTAAATCAGGTGATGCTGAGGGAATAGGATTGAGAAATGGGATGTGGAAACGAGAAGACGAGCTTTTCTACGGGGATCATTCCACGAGTTAGGGCAACTACGGTATACTTTGCGATAATGCGACAGCATGAGTATTCCAAGATGTGCATTGAACCGACATGGCAGCGTGTATCTGAGTGCCAAGGTAAAACATAGAAATTTTCGTGTTAAGATGTATATTCTTGAAGAATTTCTTTGGGTTGTTGTCTTATATGGAAGTGAAATGTGGACGACAAACGGTACGGACAAATAGCGGTGATACGGAAGAATGCTTAAGAATAGCTGAATAAATCGAGTAACTAATGAGGAGGTACGGAATTGAATCAGTGTGAGAATAGTTTTGTGGCACAAATTAACTAAATGAAGGGGTAAGTTGGCTGGAGATCTCCTGAGGCATCAAAGAACGGTCAGTTTGGCGATGTTTGAACCTGTATAGGCCACAAACATGCTTTAAACCATGACATCATGAAAGTGCCGAGGAGAAAAAACTACATATTTGACTGAACGGCGTATTGGTTTATCTTCATGACTTTGTATTGTTGTGTCGTATCCAAGACTACGGATAGTTTTATTGCCACTGATCCATTACTATCAAGTTCGCAACTGTCTTCAGTCCGAAGATTAAGTCCAGTAAATCAGTATCACCCAATTAAAATCACCGTCGCGTTGATAACGGTAAAGATTACTTTATTCAGTTGAATGACTGAGTACGGCTTTAGTCTCTCTCTCACGAACTATCGAACTTTAACAACTGAAACTATCTAATAGCGTTTGCTTCCTGAAGACTACCGCAATAGAACTCTAGAGCGACTCAAGGGCAACTAACTAAACATTTCCATATCCGAGTTGCATTGTAGGCGCATTGAATTTCCTTTTCAATTAGACTACAACTCTCTTCCATAGTAAATGTTATCCTTGACCGAATTACTTCCTTGGATTTAACCTTCGTTCATATGAATTTAAATTTATTCTATAGAAGTGTAAAAGATAATGCATGACAACCCTTTCCTTTGATCTCCTCTTTTGTATGTTACTCTCAGTATTTAAGTGTTATAGTTGTTAATCAAAACATTATCAGTGTAATTAATCTTTTTTATCACAAATAGTTGTTGTCACTGTCAAGATGACTAACTTCCCTACTTTAAGTTTTCCCAATGTTTGTTAATTGGGGTCTTCTGTCCTTGGGGCATTACAGTAGGTATTTTGGATAACGTCGAGAATCGCCCTTCAGGGTAGAATATGCTCACTGGAAAAACGTTAGATAAAGTGCACTGGCCTAAAAGGGGAATACATTGAAAAATAAAAATCCATTTTAACGTCAACTGAGAATATAAACACAGAAAAATGCAACCAGTCACTTTTTTAAAATATTTACTCCACAAACCGGTTTTTGAACCTTTTCAGGTTCATCTTCAGGAGGTTACATGTCTATTTGACAGCACAGTGTTGTGCACTGGCACCATGACAAGAAGATGGACTATACTTTAATGTATCGCCAAGAATAATGCTTGTAAGGCGATTTGGATCCAAAAATAATTTCTGTACTTGCTACGACAGTATGGACGGCTTTGTTATTAATATCCATCTATCAGCTTCCACTGTGATTGACAGTTGGTAACATCGCTCACTTTTCCCAGAATATGCCATACATATACCGATAGTTTCGAAACTTTGCCAGTATCTACTATGTTCTGTACAACTGTTACTTGTTATAAAGATCATCAAAGGAAGCCAAAATATACTTTGCTCAAACATATTATTTGTTTTTGTTTGCAATCATTAAAACTGGCGTTAACACGAATGCCAAAAAACAAAATAAGTAAACTAAAATAAAATTATAATATTTGCAGAGAAGAGCAACTATTTATACGCAAATGAAACTTAACACATAAAGACAACAAGAACAAAACTACAAATGAACTGCTGACTTATTTATTTTCTTACACTAAATTGGTCTGGAATATTAATAAAATCAGATTCTTTTTATTGCAGCTAAACGTAATATGTATTTAAGTATTGATTTATTTTAACGGTAGAAGGCTTGAACATTAAGACATATAGTACCCTAGACGAATCGGAAACCTTGGCCTGGTCAGATAAGTCCCGATTTAATGTTTCAAGAGCTGACGGTAGGGTTCGAATGTCGCACTAATCCCCCGAAGCCATGGACCCAAGTTGTCAATAAGTCACTGTGCAAGCTTGTGGTGGCTCCTTTATTTTATGGGCTGTGTTTACATGGAATGGATTGGGTCCTCTGGTCCAATTGAACCGATTATTGACTGGAAATGGTTATGTTCAGCTACTGGGAGTCCATTTTCAGCCATTCATGGACTTAATGTTCCCGAACAACGATGGAATTTTTATTGATGGCAATGCACCATGTCACTGGGCCACAACTGTTGGCGATTGGTTCGAAGAACATTCTGGACAGTTCGAACGAATGATGTTGTTCCCGGATAGGCCCCTACGTAGGCCATAAGCGAGAGGATAGTTCACGCATAAATTCTTGTACCACAACACTTTCGGAATTATTGACGGCTAGAGAGGCAGCATGGTTAAATATTTCTGCAGAGGACTTCTAACGACTTACTGAGTCCATGCCACGTCGATTTGCGCCAGAAAAAAAGGAAGACCGACACTATATTAGGAGGTATTCCGTGAGTTTTGTCACCTCAGCATATGTTCTACGTCTTGAAGAGCGTGGCAGTCTGGTACGATATCTTTCATAGGAAAAGTCCTTAAATACCAAGCAGAAAAATTTTCATTTTGTCCTCGTAGTTCTGACACTTGACACGTCTTTCGCCTCTGACCGTAGCTTTAATCCGAGGAAAGTTACGTGTAATATTGTAGTGTCAATAAATTATTGTTGACCGCCAGACCTCTCCAGCGCTGACGGTTACAGATAGGGGGCGTTATTTGTCATTTCAAGGAGAGGCAGTTGCGTACTACCTCCAACAGGATAGTTTCAAATAACGCAGTGTCTCGTGCCAACCAGTCATCGCAAATATAGCTACGCTGTAACAAGGGATTTGCATCTCGTTAGCGCATATACTGTATCTGCCTGGGCACACTGCTTGATATTAGACGTTTGGGAAAGCGAAGAGCTGGCGGGAACAATGGCGCAAGTAATATGTCACATATCGTCTAGAAGAAGGCCGTTCCGTCACAGCAGCCACCTGCAACACTGGCGCTGATGTATAATTCAGTCCGGCAGCGGTCCTCTTGCTGGAATTGCCGCTGCCTATCAATAGGAGCACACCTGTGTAGTGCCGCGAAGAGAACTGAATGAAAAAGGTTATATAGCATTCGCCACGGAGCACTTATTCTTGGTTGCCTGATAACAACGAAATCCCATTCGCAATATTTGCGGACTCTATTAGGACCTGGAAATACTAATATGGTTCTAAAATTTTCAATTGAATCCAGTTACGACTGGTGCTTCATCATTTTAACGAGGAAATCTTGGGTGCTGCCCACCGAACACATGTCAAACTGATACTGTGTTCATTTAAAGCTAACAATGTATACGAGCTCCGGCCCCGTCCGCTACAGAACCAACGTCAGTTTTCAGAATAAAATAAAACAGTTGCCTTTGCCATTTCAGACCGAAAAAGTTTACGAAGATTCACTAATAAATTTCAGAAAGTGGTACGCGAAAATCATTCAAGCACAGTGATAGAAGGGAAGCGATACCCTACTAGAATAAAATCATGAATGATGAACACGCAATTCACAAATTACAGCAGGACAATAATGCCAAGGAGGAATTAACAACTGTCGTAAATTACTTGACGATGGTTTGTGAAAGCGGGCTTGGAGCCCAGTAGCTACCAGATGCGTTCCATCGGGTTCACAACAGGTGAATTTGGTGGACAAGCCATCATCGTGACTTCGCTTTAAAGCCTCCTGAAAGCAATACAGCACGGTTTTGGTCTTGTGACACGGGAAGTTTACCTGCTGGAAGGTGCCTTCGCTCTCCGAGAAGACATCAAGCATGAAGGGATGCAAGTTCAAAAATGGTTCAAATAGCTCTGAGCACTATGGGACTTAACTTCTGAGGTCATCAGTCCCCTAGAACTTAGAACTAGATAAACCTAATTAACCTAAGGACATCCATGCCCGAGGCAGGATTCGAACCTGGGACCGTAGCCGTCGCGGGGGTGCAAGTGGTTCATAGTAAATCTCACGTAGTCTGCAGGTGTCATGGTGCCTTCGACTACCACCACGAGTCCCGTGGAAGCCCAGGTAATGTCCCCCATGGCATAATACTGCACTCACCGGTCTGTGTACATGGCACAATGCATGTATCGAGAAGCCGTTCGCCTGGTTGGCGGCGTATAGCGGCACTACTAGCTAGGAAATAACATGTGGCAAGCTAATATGCTCCAACAAGCGACAAACGTCGGAAAGCCCCTGCATATCAGCAATGGTGACTGGATATACCAGCTGCTATTAAAGCCGACCATTAGGCTACAGCAGGGAAACCGACGAGCTCGTCCACTGACGCACAAACAAATCGCCAACATCACCCTACATTGTGCATTTGATATATGACCTATCGGACACAAAACAATGATGAACCTAACTGTTACAGGTATGTTGACGCTGACCGAGAGATCAACACCGGCACCGAGCGGCAGCCGTCGAGTAACAGCACAGCTTATCGTCAAAGGTATCGACGTGCATGATACTCACTACTAGTGAAACCTACCCTTGCATGACTTGTCGCAGACAGCAAGACATCCGCTACTGCTCTTACTACCAGACTTAACTATAGCAGAGGTTTTTTTTCCCCTTGGCTCTTGCCTTGGCACTTTTCTTCCTCTGCACTTCAAATCGCTATCCTTCGTTCGACTTTCGATCCAATCTGTCTCCAGATGAGCGCGTATTAATCGTTAACCTTAACGAGACGTACGCAAACATCGCAGTACCCACATCGTGCGACACTTCACGTTAGTGAAAACTAACCCTTATGCAGAGATAGCAGTAGACCTTTTGAGTTGATCATCATGCTGGTGTGGGCGTGGAGGGGCTCTACCTCTTGTGAACAAAAAATAAGATTACCTGATCAGGCGTCACGTTTCCGTAGATCCATGATCCAGCCTTGATCAACCATTTCCACTGCAGTCATAATTATTTCGTTGGGTTAATGTGGGAAGGTTTACGGTTTGTCCATTGCGGAGTCAATAATGAGCACTGAACAATGTGCTGCTTAACACTTGTGGCTGCATCAGCATTATATTCTATCTTCAGATCTGCAAGAGATTGGTGTCCATCCTGCCTTACAGGGCGGCTCAGACCTTCATGTTCTGTGATATGGCATAGCCGTCTAACACCTTGTCGCCTATTCGGCGATTCACCATCCTTCAACCATTTTCCATAAAAGCATGCGAACGGTCGACCAGCGTCCACGTTTCCGAGATGCTGTTCTCCGGTGCTGGGCCATAACAATTGACACTTTGTCCAAGTCCCTTATGTCAATGGATTACTCCATATACAGCCATATTGATGTTAGAATGGTAGATCATTCGTCCATGCTCTGCTTATACTCCTCCCTTACCGCGTCACGTGCCAGCGATGCCACCACGGAGTATTCAGTCTCATGGCTGGATGTCTTGATGGTGGTATTTTTTTCTGAAACAGGGGAAAAGAAAGAAAGAGGAAGGAGCAGGTGGTAAATCATGGCTGTCAGCCGACAGGACATTGCGGTATTGCAATGGCGAAAGTTGAAAGTTTGTGACTTACCAGGACTCGAACCCAGATGCTCCGCATTTTTTTAATAACGATATTGTTTCCAAAAACTACAAATATTTTCCAAATATGAAAAAAATTTCCAGTGATTCGGATTTGCTTTCGACAGACTAAGAAAAATTCACTGAGGAATTTTCTTCTGTAATACATTCTTCAATCGACATATTTTCATCTAGATTTTATTAGTTCAAAGGGTCCTCAGAAACATTAGAATTCATTATGTGTCCAGATGTGACTTCACTGGATAAACTGAACTTGTATAAATTTGACTGGGTAGAAACTGAAGAATTGAAATGCAGCTCACTGATATCCAGTCTAGTTCAATACGGACTCAAAACTTTATCGACACTGTAAGGTGTCAGGCAAATCCAACACCTTCCATGAAAACCCTGACATGATAGCAAATCCGGCAGTACGTCACATAGCTCCGAATAAATCCTGACATTAAATTAACCAAAGTAATACGACAACGAGTGAGCAAATGGAATACCACAGACTAACACAAGAACGCCCAAATGCATGTCATACCTTCCCACCGTGAAACAGACGCAGTTCCGAAGGGAGAAACGAGAACAGAAGCCGTGAGCAGAGCCATGTAGGGACACCACCCATACCGAAGGCCGATCGCCGTGAGGTCCACCCCCAGCCCATGTTAAAAGATAGAGCCCTCCAGAAGAACAGTATAGATCTTACGATGACACTAAAAGGGCCACACCAGCTGAAAGTTTTAGCGTGAGACTATACGCGTCTCTGTTACGTAGCAAACGTTAAAAACATTGCCCACCGTGAAATTGCCCTCATTGGATACACAGAATTTTTGTAGGCAGAGCTTAAGGTTAACATTGAGACCCTGATTGGTCAGTTGAAAACACAGCCAGATACCTTTTTCTTAAACCAACTTCGGTAAATTGTAGTAAGGAGAAGTTCGAGAGAGTTGCTATCGAGACGGCAAGGTGTGGAGCTGCGCCATCCGCCCCCCATAACGCTGACTAACCACTGACAAGGTAATGAACGCACGCGATGCCGCATAACAGCGCATAAGGCTTCACTGAGAACTGCAGAAGTCTCATCTGTTACATCCTGTTCTTACGTCATACTAGTGTCGATCGTCAATTGAACTTCGTGGTATTCACATTTGCTACTTGAAGTTAAAATCTGAAATGCAATGATTTTTCTGTTATATAATTATTGAGAAGCCACATCAGCCACTGTAATTTACGGCAAGTTAAATAAGTAATTAAACATAACTGAGGGTCACTGTAGACCATTTTTGATAGTTTTCTCTTTAATGAAACTTAATTTAAACCTAGATTATGGATGTGACATTTCATAGGTCATCCTTCGATACATTATAGAACTTGGAAACCCATTCAGGGAACATTCGTTCACATTTTTGTTAAATGCAGTTGGTTTTTGTCATCCTGTATTAAAATATTTCCTTTTACCAATAATGCAATTTATAAACAATATTTTGTGAGTGGAATAAAAATTCCAATGGTAAACTTAACTGATTTTTCGACTTTATTTTACCAGCTAACTAAAAATAGGAAAGCCTTGAGCCCCTTCCACTAAATTTAGTTAGTATTAAGATTCTTTTACAGGGAGTGCAGTGGAGCTGACGCTGAGATCATTTAGTATTTGGTTATACCATCGCTAGTGTCACTGAACTCTTCTGAATTCTACATGTCATCTGTAGTCTGACGTCTTCTTACCAGCAACAGGTCCCGGGTTCAAACTAGTCAATTCCCTAAAAACACGCTCAGAGCGTCGTTGCGAGAAAGTGGTAGGTAGACACAACTTGCAACAAACAGACACCACGCAGAATGTTAGAACACAAGGAAAGGAACTGGGAGTAAACGAATTAGAAAGACCGTCAGGCAATATGAGCAGAAATGCTGACGTTAAAATTTGGAAACGGGGAATTCATTGCGGAATAATACAGCTGTTTAAAGAAGCTGGGGTTTGCTATCTTGACAATATTATCATCTACTCAGGTCTCTACGTCTGTCAGTCATTATTTTCGGAAACGGGTAACATTAAAGACTCACTGAGAAACCATTTGTCAGATGAATCGAATTTAGTATGCATTCCCTCAAAAGTTATAAAGAAACTATTCGGCATCGAATTTGCAACAGCAAAGATCACATTAATTTTTGATTCACTTAGATAAACTGAAATGTTTATTTTATAATTGCTGTACGTATTTCTGATTGAAATAAAGTGTATTAAAACGGAAGTATTTAGTTTTTCTTTCATTAATCAGCAGAGCCCAAATTTCTATGCACTGTTCTGTTTGTTGTTGTGGTGGTCTTCACTTCTGACACTGGTTTGATGCAGCTCTCCATGCTACTCTATCCTGTGCAAGCGTCTTCATCTCCCAGTACCTACTGTAACCTACATCCTTCTGAATCTGCTTAGGGTATTCATCTCTCGGTCTCCCTCTATGATTTTTAACCTCCACGCTGCCCTCCAATACTAGATTGGTGGTCCCTTCATCCCTCAGAACATGTCCTACAAACCAATCCCTTCTTTTAGTTAAGATGTGCCACAAACTCCTCTTCTCCCCAATTCTATTCAATACCTCGTTCAAAAATGGTTCAAATGGCTCTGAGCACTATGGGACTTAACATCTGTGGTCATCAGTCCCCTAGAACTTAGAACTACTTAAACCTAACTAACCTAAGGACATCACTCACATCCAAGCCCGAGGCAGGATTCGAACCTGCGACCATAGCAGTCGCGCGGTTCCGGACTGAGCGCCTTAATCGCTAGACCAGCGCGGCCAGCCAATACCTCGTCATTAATTATATGATCTACTCATCTAATCTTCAGCATTCTTCTGTAGCACCACATTCCGAAAGCTTCTATTCTCTTCTTTTCCAAACTACTTATCGTTCATGTTTCACTTCCATAAATGACTACACTCCATACAAATACTTTCAGAAACAACATCCTGACAAATCTATATTCGATGTTAACAAATTTCTCATCTTCAGAAATGTTTTCCTGGCCATTGCCAGTCTACATTTTATATCCTCCCTACTTCGACCATCATCAGTTATTTTGCTCCCCAAATAGCAAAACTCCTTTACTACTTTAAGTGTCTCATTTCCTAACCTAATTCCCTCAGCATCACCCGACTTAATTCGACTACATTCCATTATCCTCGTTTTGCTTTTGTTGATGTTCATCTTATATTCTCCTTTCGAGACACTTTCCATTCCGTTCAACTGCTCTTCCAAGTCCTTTGCTTTGTCTGACAGGTTTACAATGTAATCGGTGAACCTCAAAGATTTTATTTCTTCTCCATGGATTTTAATACCTACTCCGAATTTTTCTTTTGTTCCCTTTACTGCTTGCTCAATATATAGATAACATCGGGGAGAGGCTACAACCCTGTCTACAACCACTGCTTCCCTTTCATGTCTCTCGACTCTTATAACTGCCATCGGGTTTCTACACAAATTGTAAATAGCCTCTTGCGCCCTGTATTTTACTCCTGCCACCTTCAGAATTTGAAAGAGAGTATTCCAGTCAACATTATCAAAAGCTTTTTCTAAGTTTACAAATGCTAGGAACGTAGGTTTGCCTTTTCTTAATCTATCTTATAAGATAAGTCGTAGGTCAGTATTTCCTCACGTCTTCCAGTATCTCTACGGAATCCAAACTGATCTTCTACCAGTTTTTCCATTGGTCTGTAAAGAATTCGCGTTAGTATTTTGCAGCCGTGACTTATTAAACTGATAGTTCGGTAAATTTCGCATCTGTCAACACCCGCTTTCTTTGAGATTGTAATTATTATATTCTTCTTGAATTTCGCATGTCTCATACATCTTGCTCACCAGATGGTAAAGTTTTGTTAGGCCTGGCTTTCCCATCGCTGTCAGAAGTTCTAATGAATGTTGCCTACTCCCGGGACCCTGTTTCGACTTAGATTTTTCAGTACTCTTCACGCATTATCATATCTCCCATTTCATCTTCATCTACATCCTCTTCCATTTCCATAATATTGTCCACAAGGACTTCGCCCTTGTATAGACCCTCTATATACTCCTTCCACCTTTCTGCTTTCCCTTCTTTGCCTAGAACTGGGTTTCCATGTCAGCTTTTGATATTCGTACAAGTGGCTCTGTTTTCCCAAAGGCCTCTTTAATTTTCCTGTAGGCAGTATATATCTTACCCCTAATGAGATATGTCTCTACATCCTTACATTTGTCCTCTAGCCATCCCTGCTTAGCCATTTTGCACTTACTGTCGATCCATTTTTGAGACTTTGTATTCCTTTTTGCCTGCTTAATTTACTGGATTTTTATATTTTCCCCTTTCATCAATTAAATTCAATATATCTTCTGTTACCCGAGGTTTTCTATTAGCCCTCGTCTTTTTACCTACTTGATCCTCTGCTGCCTTCACTACTTCATTCCTCAAAGCTACCCATTCTTCTTCTACTGTATTTCGTTCCCCCATTCCTGTCAATTGTTCCCTCATGCCCTCTCTGAAACTCTGTACAAACTCTGGTTCTTTCAGTTTATCCAGGTCCAATCTCCTTAAATTCCCACCTTTTTCCAGTTTCTTTAGTTTTAATCTACAGACCATAACCAATAGATTGTGGCCAGAGTCCACATCTGCCCCTGGAAATGTCTTACAATTTGAAACCGAGTTCCTAAATCTTTGTCTTACCATTACATAATCTATCTGAGACCTTATATGCACTATCAGACGTTACAATACGGGCGCATTCATGCACTATCATATGACTAAACACGCACAAAATAAGCAAAAAGTAAGAGTAATATCTGATATCAAATTTAGTTCTACGATTAGTTTGATGCAACGCAGTGAATGCGTTAAGCATTTATTTGGAAAAACTGCCACATGGTTGTAAAATAATTGGCCATACCTGATCTATAGCTTCGTAGTTTGTAAATATAAGAACACTAGTTAACATTTTAGGATGTTTGTCGAAAAATTACACCAAGGTATTTAGTTGTATACCACATCCCAGGTGGTTACACAGTATCTGAAAGGTTGGTTGATTCGGGGGAGGGGACCAAACAGGGAGGTCATCGATCTCATCGGATTAGGGAAGGATGGGGAAGGCAGATGGCCGTGCCTTTTAAGAGGAACCTTCCCGGCATTTGCCAGAATCCATGTAGGGAAAACATGGGTACTCTAAATCAGGATGGCCGGGCGCGGGTTTGAACCGTTGTCGTCCCGAATGTGAGTCCAGTATGCCAACCACTGCGCCACCTCGCTCTCTAGCTTAAAGGTTGGCTCTTCTGATTGCCATGCAGAGGCCCTGGCTTCTGCTCTCGGTACTGCTACAGATTTATGCTTGTTGGGAGGACTAAAACAGGACATACTCAGCCTCGTGGGGCGAATTGAGGCGCTACTCGAAGTTGCAGCTCCAGCAACTGGAAAAAAAAAAAAACATCCGGAAGAGCGGTGCCCCTACTTATTACACCGAAATAACGTCTTTTGACAGAGGGTATGTAAGTAGGCTGTTTAGGTTTTTATGTTGGTATCGCCACGTAGCGCTCTATATGAAAATCACTGACTGTGCTGCGTGCAGCCCGTGTATGGTTTGCATTGTTGGAATTTCCTATTGTACTGATGGGCAATTGGATGTGAAGAGCGTGTAGCGCTGCGCAGTTGGAGGTGAGGCTCCAGCAGTGGTGGATGTGGGGAGACAGGTGGCGGAGTTTTGAGAGCGGATATATATATATATATATATATATATATATATATATATATATATATATATATATATATATATATATAAAATGACTTTTGAACACTGTTAAGGCAAATACATTGTTTGTTCTTTGTCAAAATCTTTCATTTGCTAACTATGCCTATCAGTAGTTAGTGACTTCAGTAGTTAGAATATTTTATTAAGCTGGGAGTATTGGCGCTCGCTGCATTGCAGTAGTTTTGAGTAACAAAGATTTTTGTGAGGTAAGTGATTCATGAAAGGTATAGGTTATTGTTAGTCAGGGCCATTCTTTTCTTTAAAATTCAGATTGCGTTGCGCTAAAAATATTGTGTGTCAGTTTAAAGTTGATCAGAATAAGTAAAGAGAGTAATGTCTGAGTACGTTCAGTTTTGCTCAGCTGTATGAAAAGCAAATAACGTAAGAGGTTTATCAGGACAGTAATTCTCAAATTTTTCTAAGGAGACGTTTCAGGTAACAACGGTGGATGATCGCCATCGCGCTGTACTCTGAGTCTGATCATGAATTTACTTTTACTGTATCACAGTAAAGCAATAAGGTATTCAAACCACATTTTGCTGTTTTGACGTGCAGACGGTAAGCAAGGACTGTTTTATATTCGATGTAACATTCCTAGCCTTCGTATTTCAGTCGCAGTCTCACGTCTGAAACAGCGATTTTATCGTCCTCAAATCCTGGACTTTCGATAGTATCGTTCGGCGAATCGATAAACATCGAAACGGAGAGGAAAGCTAGTGGACAACGGATGAATACGTAAAAGTGTACGCCTACTCTTTTGATAGCTTCAAGTGTCTTTTTCTTCTTAAGGCATACGAGATAGTGCAACATCGATATGTGGAATTCTTCTGTAGCTATCTCACTCTCCGATGTTATTCAATCTGTATATTGAGCAAGCAGTAAGGGAAACAAAAGAAAAAATCGATGTAGGTATCACGAGGGCTATCAAGAAAGTAAATTACGATCGGTCGCGAAATGGAAACGACTATGAAAATCCGATAAAGTTTTGCAAAGATGTGTTGGGCAGTGTCTCTAATATGACTCTAGATAGAATTATGTCGCTCTTTTCATTCCTGAGCTCTTAGTGAGCGTGTAAAGACGTTATAGAAAATAGTGTCTCCCGCCAAGTACGAGGGCCTGGTAAGAATTCTCCCCCTGAAGCTATGCAACCACCATTACATAACTGTCGTGCGGTTAGTTCTTCAAGACTGTTCTCAGCCTCATTCTGCAGGGGCAATGAAGACGTTCCTGCAGCGTTTCAATTGGAAATGTTTGGTTTCCCACAATACAGCCCGTAATTGTCTCCCACTGAGTTTCATCTCTGCTCAGACGAACCGCTGGCTATGAAGACAACATTTTGGCACAGACAACGAGCTTTAGGCCAGCGTAGAGAATTGGCGGAAAGCACTGGCGGCTGCTTTCTATGATGAGGGTATTGGAAAGTTGGTACAACGCTACGATGAATGTCTGAGTCAGAACGGCGACTACGTAGAGAAGTAGCTGAAAGGTGTAGCTAACTGTTACAAATGAAACATTTCTGATTTTCACTGTGATTTTCATTTCGCTATCAATCGTAACTTACTTTCTGGACAGCCCTCGTAAAATCCATGGAGAAGAAATAAAATCTTTGAGGTTCGCCGATGACATTGTAATTCTGTCAGAGACAGCAAAGGACTTGGAAGAGCAGTTGAATGGAATGGACAGTGTCTTGAAAGGAGGATATAAGATGAACATCAACAAAAGCAAAACTAGGATAATGGAATGTAGTCGAATTATATCAGGTGATACTAAGGGAATTAGATTAGGAATGAGGCACTTAAAGTAGTAAAGGAGTTTTGCTATTTGGGGAGCAAAAGTAACTGAAGATGGTCGAAGTAGAGAGGATATAAAATGCAGTCTGGCAATGGCAAGAAAAGCGTTTCTGAAGAAGAGAAATTTGTTAACATCGAGTATTGATTTAAGTGTCAGGAAGTCGTTTCTGAAACTATTTGTATGGAGTGTAGCCATGTGTGGAATTGAAACATGGACGATAAATACTTAGGACAAGAAGAGAATAGAAGCTTTCGAAATGTGGTGCTACAGAAGATTGTTGAAGATTAGATGGGTAGATCACATAACTAATGAGGAGGTATTGAATTGAATTGCGGAGAAGAGGAGTTTGTGGCACAACTTGACAAGAAGAAGGGAATCGGTTGGTAGGACATGTTCTGAGGCATCAAGGGATCACAAATTTAGCATTGGAGGGCAGTGTGGAGGGTAAAAATCGTAGAGGGAGACCAAGAGATGAATACACCAAGTAGATTCAGAAGGATGTAGATTGCAGTAGGTACTGGGAGATGAACAAGCATGCACAGGATAGAGTAGCATGGAGAGGTGCATGAAACCAGTCTCAGGACTGAAGACCACAACAACAACAACAACATCTCTACGCGGAGATTCAGGAAGAACAAAACGCAATAAACGCGGATCATTGGCGGCGCAATCGCTGGAAAGTGGCGGACGCGCCATGCTGCAGAAGTTCCCGGCCAGAAGGCGGGGCGCGTGGGCCCTGAGCGGCAGAGCTCAGCTACCTGCCAGCCCTGCCAAACTGCAGGGCGAGGCTCGCTGCACGCGCCGTGTAGCGCCGCCGTGACGCGAATGCCTGCTTCCAGCTGGAGGTCACCCACCACTCACACACAGCCGCCGGCGTACCTGGCCGCGAGCACGCTCTTCGCCCGACTGACGCAGTCAATCTCCGGTTGTGTAACCACTCGCCATCTACACCTACACTGCTCTCCATCCGTATCCTCACACACCCCTCAAATGGTTGAAATGGCTCTAACAAGGGAAGCTCCCCATCGCACCTCCCTCAGATTTAGTTATAATTTGGCACAGTGGATAGGCCTTGTAAAAATTAACGCAGATCAATCGAGAAAACAGGAAGAAGTTGTGTGGAACTATGAAAAAAAAAGCAAAACACACAAACTGAGTAGTCCATGTGCAAGATAGGCAACATCAAGGATGGTTCGAGCTTAGGAGCGCCGTGGTCCCGTGGTTAGCGTGAGCAGCTGCGGAACGAGAGGTGCTGGCGCGGTAGCTCAGCGTGTTCGGTCAGAGGGTTAGCTGCTCTCTGTAATAATAATAATAATAAAACTGAGTTAATCGATCAACAACGAACTTACAAGGTTGTCTTACAACGTCCGCCCCGAGCAGATACGACGAACAAAAGCGAACAAAATGAAATTTATAAAAAAGGATGTCCTTGGTTCAAGTCTTACCTCGAGTGAACAATTTACTTTCTTCATTTTCGCAAAGTTATGATCTGTTGATCTGTCCGTTCGTTCATTGACGTCTCTGTCACTGTAATAAGTTTAGTGTCTGTGTTTTGCGACCGCGCCGCAAAACCGTGCGAATAGTAGACGAAAGGACGTGCCTCTCCAATGGGAACTGAAAACATTTGATCGAAAGGTCATAGGTCAACCGATTCCTCCACAGGAAAACACGTCTGATATATTCTTGACGACACTGGTGACGGCATGTGCGTCACATGACAGGAATATGTTGTCGGCTCACCTAACTTGTACACTTGGCGAATGAATAAAAAGATTCTTCTACCTTGCCCGATTTAGGTTTTCTTGTGGATGAGATAATCACTCACAAAAAAATGATGAAAACATAAGAGTTTGTCACATAAACTGCAACAAATGAATGCAACAGTTTCGCAGTCGCACAGTTTTCCCTGTGCTTTGTCAAAACATTTGTTTTTAACGTTTTCAAATTTTTCCGTGCGTAGACCGTCAAATCCTGAATATTTCCAAGCAAATCTGAACATGTCCTGGAATTTTGGAGAGCGAAGTTGATTATGTGTGAATGCCTGAACTTTGATATTTGACACACGATCATGTAAACAATACTGCTCTGTGTACCTGTGCAGCTTCGCAAAATCATAGAATCTTTTCACAAAGTATTTCACGAACGGACGGACAGATAATAATTGGCAGAAAATAAGAATTTTACTTTTCACTCGAGGGAAGACTTGAACCAAGGACCTCTCGTACCAGAGTTGCTCACGCTAACCACGGGACCACGGCGCTCCTGAGCTCTTAAATTACTTGATGTTGCCTATCTTGCGCATGGACTACTCAGTTTGTATATTTTGCTTTTTTTTCATAGTTCCACACAACTTCTTCCTGTTTTCTCGATTGATCTGTGTTCATTTTTTCAAGGCCTATCCACTGTGTCAACTTATAACTAAATCTGAGGTGGGTGCGGTAGGGAGGTTCCCTTGTAAGCATTAGGGGACTTAACATCTGAGGTCATCAGTCCCCTAGACTTAGAACTACTTAAACCTAACTAACCTAAGGACATCACACACATCCATGCCCGAGGCAGGATTCGAACCTGCGACCGTAGCAGCAGCGCGGTTTCTGACTGAAACGCCTAGAACCGCTCGCCCTACAGCGGCCGGCTCTCTCACACCCCCTCTTCTGCCTTCTTCCTCTCTTGCTTGTTGACAGAGAAGTTCGCATCGTTTTTAGGAGTACAGGCGATTGTTTATTCGGGTATCTGTCTACTCATTTTTTGTGTCACGTGTCGATAAACTAATCTGTCATTTTGTGACATAATTCTGTTCCGTGCCTTTTGTAAGTCTAATGTTGATTGCGAGTTTTCGACTTTCATGTGCTTCACACGAAAATTCCTTTGTAGAGTACAGTGTTCGGTCATTTCAGCACCAAGCCCTATATAATACGACATGAAACTTTTTTAAAAAAGCTGTCAATACGATACAACTACGCAATGTTAATTGTCAGTACATTCCAGTATATAGTAGTAGTATGTTATTCTGACTTACGGCAGGTCTTCTCGTGGGTTAAGCCTCTTGCACTTTTCACTGTCCATAGCCAGTCTTTTCATTTCTGAATATTTGTCTCCTTTGATATTGTCCAGCATGCTATATTTTCTTTTTCCTCTTCCCCTTTTTCCCTCCACCATTCCTTCTAGTCCTTCCTTCAATAAACAGTTCCTCCTCAAACAATGTCCAATCCAGTTCCGTTTTCTCTTTCAGATGACTTTCAGAATGTTTCTTTCTTCTCCAACTCTTCTCCATAATTCTTCATTCTTTACTCGGTCTTCACATTTCACTTATTCCATTCGCCTCCGTATCCACATTTCTAGTACCTCCAATCTTCTTTCATCTTCCCTCCTCAATGTCCAGGTCTCCGCACCATGCAGTGCAACGCTCCGGATGTAACATTTGCCAAGTCTTTTCCTCAGATCTTCGTTTAGTGGTTCCTCTTGAGTCGTTCTTTTGCCATTGCAATTATTTTGCTAATTTCTGTTGAGCAATACATGTCATTCATTGTTACGCTTCCCAAGTAATTGAAGTTATTCACTTGCTCTGTTTCCTCTCCACCTGTTTTCATACGGAAGTTTCTCCCCTTTCCTCCAATTACAGTACTTTTTTCTTCTTAGTAATCTTCATTCCATATTTTTCTAATTATGTGCTTAGATCACATAACATTTGTTCTATCTCTCTTGCACTCTCTGCGATCACAACTACGTTGTCTGCAAATCTTATACACTCCACTCGCCGACCCCCTATACAAACTCCTCTCCTTCCATTAAAACTTTCATCAATAATTTCCTCCAGATAGATAGTGAACAGCGTTGGTGCTTAACAACAACCTTGTCTTATACCTCTTCCCAGTTCTATTTCTTCACCTTTCACACCTACTATTCTTACTCTTGCTCTCTGGTCCAAATATAAATTTTTAATTAGCCATGTATCCCTCCAGTCAACTCCATGTTTCCTTACGATTTCCATCAGTTTGTCCTATCTGACACAGTCAAAAGCCTTCTCAAGATCAATGAACACAACATACACCTTCCTTTTCTTCTCCATGTACCTCTACCCTATAACTCTCAGTAGCCCAATGGCATATCTAGTTCTCACTCCTCGCCTGAAACCAACTTGTTCATCTCCAATTACGCAATTCAGCTTTCCATACAACCTTCTGTTCAGCGTCATCAGCAAGACATTGGCTGAATGCGATATTAGGCTCACTGTTCTATGTTCTTCACACTTTTTGCTGTTTTTTCTTTTCTAAGATACTTTCTGTAAAGTCCTTTGGCCATTTTCATGCCATGTATATTTGATTACACAATTCAATCAACTCCCTTTTTCTTTCTTCCAGTATATAAAAGGTCGAAATTCCTCTACACGAACAAAGTATTAAACAAACATCTGAAGAAGACAGAAATCAGAATACAGAAAAATGATGTGCTATTTCATGCACTGAAGAGGCTACTCTGCCCAGTGTATTTCAGTGTCAAAATCACACAAGCGTTTACCAAAAATAAACAATTTTCGTCCTCTTGACCTACACTTCGTTCGTGAAACCACTTAACACAGTGCTGCCACTTTATCTAGAGGAGCTGCCTACAACACTTGTTACTGAGTATTTCATATCTTCCTCATAGCGCGAAGCACTTAGCTTTCTCCTTTTGTATGTACGGACCATATGAAAAGAAACCAACAAACTTGTTCTCTAGAATTTCGCAGTAAAACACCACTTAAATGCCCCACGTGCACGAGGCGAAATAGCTCCATGTGCAGACATTTTGAAAGAAGCTCGAAATCTACACCTACAACTACATGGATACTCTGCAAATCACATTTAAGTGTCTGGCAGAGAGTTCATATAACCACCTTCACAATAATGCTCTGTTATTCCAATCTCGAACATCTGGTGGCAAAAACGAACACCTATATCTCTCCGTGCGACCTCCGATTTCCGTTATTTTATTATGATGATCGTTTCTCCCTATATACGTCGGAGTCAACAAGGAATTTTCGCTTTCGTAGGAGAAAGTAGATCATTGAAATTTCGTGGAAAGTTCCGCCGCAACGAAAAACGCCTTTGTTTTAATTATGTCCACCCCAAATTCTGTATCATATCAGTGACACTCTCTCCCCTATTTCGCGATAATACAAAACGTGCTGCCCTTCTTTGAAGTTTCTATACGTACTCCGTCAGTCCTTCCTGGTAAGGATCCCACATTGCGTAGCAGTATTGCAAAAGAGGACGGACAAGTGTAGTGTAGGTAGCCTCTTTAGTACATTTGTTACATTTTCTAAGTGTTGTGGCAATAAAACGCTGTCTTTGGTTTCCCTTCCCGGTAACATTTCCCTTCCCAACTTAAGTTCTTCGTAATTGTAATTCCTAGGTATTTAGTTGAATTTACTGCCTTTGGATTTGACTGATTTATCATGTAACTGAAGTTTAACGGATTCGTTTCAGCGCTCGTATGGATGACCTCACACTTTTCATTACTTAGGTCAATTGCCAATTTTCGTGTATTACACATATCTTTTCTAAATCGTTATGCAATATGTTTTGATCTTCTAATGATTTTACTGGACGATAAGCAACAGCATCATCTGCAAACAACCTAAGACGGCTGCTCAGATTGTCTCCTAAATCGTTTATATAGTTAATGAACAGCAGGTGGTCTATAACAGTACCTCGGGGAACGTCAGGAATCACTTCTGTTTTACTCGATGGCTTTCGTCAATTACTACGAACTGTGAATTCCCTGACAGGACATCACGAATCCTGTCGCATAACTGAGACGATATTCCATAAGCACACAATTTCGCGACGAGCCGCTTGTATAGAATAGTGTCAAAAGCCTTCTGTAAGTCTAGAAATACGGAATCCCTTGTCAATAGCACTCAAAACTTCGTGTGAGTAAAGACTAGTTATGTGCCGTAAGAACGATGTTTTCTGAATCCGTGTTGACTGTGTGTCAATAGCCCGTTCTCTTCGAGGTAACTCATAGTGTTCGAACACAATATATGTTCCAAAATTCTGGTGCAATGGACGTTAATGATACGGGCCTGCAGTTTGGGGGATTACTCCTACTACCTTTCTTGACTATTGGTGCGAGCTGCGCTGCTTTCCAGTCTTTGGGTACGGATCTTTTGTCGAGCGAATAGTTGTATATAATTGTAAAGTATGGAGTAATTGCACCAGCATACGCTGAAAGGAAGCTAATTGGTATACAGTCTGCAGCGAAGGACTTGCTTGTACTAAGTGATCAAATATTCATGGAAAATGCCAGAAATATTTGTTGATGGCAATAGTCCATCAAAACTCGCTTACCTCTAGAGTATGCTCTTTTGTCCTGTCAATAATGTTATAGAAAGCACTGTTACTACAATCACATGCGTTGTCACAGTTACACTGACACATATTGTAGCAAAATGACCTTGACTGTGTGAGGAACTATAGCACCTTTGCAACATATCTTATCACAGGCGGATTAGCTCCTTGAATGGAATAGCCCTGCTGTATCCAAAGCCAAAATGTTATGTAATACAAGTTGTCTCTGATGTAACACTTTAGAAACTATATAAAATTGCTGAAAATTATCTGACCCAATCCTTACCGATCATTTACTTGTATTTACTTTACTAGCTTTCTTCACTCGGATCGGGTTTTCGGCTTTCGTTTGTCTCTTAGAAATTATCTCCATCTTTACTAACATGTCTTGGATTTCAAAAACACCTCTTGTTCACAGTCACGAAGTAGGTATGGGTCCTGCAAAGCCTCATATGAGAGCACCGCCAGTCTTAATATTGTAAAGAATTTTCAAGTAATTTAGGTATTTCAATTGATACACAGGGTCGAAATATCTCAATCTGATAACTAGTTTTACTTAAAACGATTTTCTAATTACTATTAATCAATTAAAATATTGATAAACATACACCGCTAACTCTAGTAATACTTTGCCTAGACAAAATCCAATTTTAGTTTCGTAATCCTCTAATCAAACAGAATCATTTGATATACACCATAATTTTTAGTTTGGTTTTAGTTTTGGAACTTATTTAGTGCTTTTCTTTTTTTCTACGTTTTTGGCCCTAACAACTCCCTTTTAACCTGTTTAAATTAATATATTAACACAATTTGCATGCGAACAGACCCAGCAATTTCTATTGGGCTGTGAGTGCACTTAGATGCATTTAATTATGGATATAATTTACCATTAACATAGCTTAAAATTATATGAAACTTAATGTGATTCGAAAGAACGTAATTCTGACGGTGGGCTCCAGAAATACGCGTATCTGTTTAACTGTAAAAAGCAATGTGTTTCGATCTTTGTGTATCCAACAAAACCAAGAAGAAACATTATTGTAGCTGTCGATCAATATTGTGTGATTATTTGTACTTGTTGTAATATCGAATTTGCAACGTTAGTATTTAAGAATATACACTTTCTATGCATCTGTGCATTGTATATATGTGCCAGTCCAATGATGCTGTAATGATGATAAAGAAATATTTATTATGGTGTGATATAACGAATTTTTGCGTAACTAAATACTGTTAGATGCTACGGTCGTAAAGAAACAGTTTTGTTGTGAACTGTATTGTGATTTGAGCAAGGAAAAAACATTTGTCTCACTGATTTATTGACTTACACTCTTACTACGAGGGAGGAGGGTGCACCTGTCTGTTTGATAACTGCATAGGAAATAGAGACTCTGGCTGGGAGACGTTACATTACCTCGCAGATTTTACGAGGTCGCCTCCTGAAAGTATTCTCTCACTATACGGTATATTAACTTCAACGAAATTGGATATAGAAGTTGATTAGTAAACAGGCCTCAATTCAGCCAAACAATTATATCCTCATAGACACTGAGAACTTCTTAATTAATTCTCGAAGAAAATCAGTTTGGCAAGTGCTTTTAAAAATCAACTGATAGGCACGTATATGATCTAGGAGAGGCTCGATAGGAAATGAATAAAAAGCGGGTGAGCTACTAAAATCAACAATACATTTTTCTACATGTCTATTCTCGAATTAAAATTTTCCAAAAAACACACGAACGAGCGTATTATTAAGACTCTTTAACAACAGCAGATTGTTGGTACTGAACGCTACATAAATAATTGGAATAATGCACAGAATAACGCATGGCCAATGCCGTCAATTGAGAAATACAAATACAGCGGGATGCATGGATTACACACGCACGCATTTGGACTAACCATTCACCACAGAAGAGGAAGTTATTCACAAATTCGAAAAAGGGCCAAAACCTAAAGAGGCTTAGAGGGAAACCAAGCTCGATGGTTGAGTATTCGGACTACAATATTACACCGAAATTCATAGTAAAAGTATTCGTAATTACAATTAAGAAACAATGAACAGAAACTACGTTCTGAGAACGATTCATTCTAAGATGGAAGCCTCCATATTAGTAGTAGCCATGTGGCTGTCCGCTATAAAGAAACGCTGATTAACAACAAAACCACAAGAAAGAACACGAGTCCAAACCATAGGGCACGAGAATTTATTTAAGAACGAAAACTGGTTCATTAGTGAGTGTAGAATACCGTGAACACAATGTCACGAACAGACACGTGCTAAGGGCTATGCAAACCACGCGCAACGAAACTCACTCCAATTTCGTAGTGGAATTTTAATATGACCACCGGAGTGTTTAATACATTTGCAGTGCTAATAACTAGCCACACGACTGATTGAGAAAACTAATCACACTCGTACATACGCGTGGCCTCGTGATCCTCTATCGCAAAGTTACTGACCACAGAGAAAAACTCCAACAAATTGTCAAAATACGCGAATTACTATCAGTTATTACATATCCAAAGTATCCCATCGAGGCCGCCCATAACTGGTGGCAAGTGAGTGCTCTGACCCTTCCCCAGCTCTCAGTAAAGGAAAAAACACAGTGTAGCCAGGTTTTTTCCTTTCAAGAAAATGATTTAAATGTCAGCATTACGCAAGTTTTTAACATGGTTGGAACTGGAATTTTCTTATGAGTGCTTACAAGTCGCCATTCGTCTTACAGAAGATGAAGAATACTCCACATCCCAGGTCTTGGTAATCCCCAACAAACTACGATGGTTATTCGGAAGGTAAGGAACGATCAGTCGCGAAATGGAAACCACAGTGAAAATCCGATGATGTTTTGCACAGGTGTGTTGTACAGTGTCTCTAATACGCCTGTCGATCGCCTTACGTCTTTGTGAGCACACAGGGAGCACATAAAGGTACCTAGAACAATAGTGTCTCCCGCCAAGAAGGAGGCCCTGGTGATAAATTTCGCCTGAAGGTATGCATCCAACATTACATAACTGTCGTGCGTTTTCTTCTTCAGGACAATTCTCAGCCGCATTCTGCAGGAGCAAGAAGATGCTCTTGCATCGTTTTCAATTGGAAATATTTGATTATCCACAATACAGCCCGTCATTGTCTCCCCCTGAGTTTCATCTCTCTGGTTATGAAGACAACATTTTGACACAGACAACGAGCTGTAGGCCGGCGTGGAGAATTGTCGGAAAGCACTGGTGGCTGCCTTCTATAACGAGGGTATTGGAAAGTTGGTACAACGCTACGACAAACGTGTAAGTCGGATCGGCGACTATGGAGATAAGTAGCTGGAAGTTGTAGCTAACTGTTGCAAATAACACAGTTTTGATTTTCACTGGGGTTTCCGTTTCGCGACCTATCGTTCCTTACTTTACGAATAGCCCTCGTATGTATTTATTGCCCTTGATCCCGAGATAGTATATAATATTTGAAACACAATAAGAGATGTCTTAGAGACTCAGTTATGCTGAACTTACACTTTCATAAAATTACTAACAGTAAGGACTAAAACTAACGTCTACTTTTCCGACAATTTACATGATAGGAGAGGCGTCAAAAAAAACTTAACTATTGGAAAAAATGTCATGATCGTAATGCACTGATGGCCGGGAGACTCCTTCCTCGAAAATTCGGTCGCCAAGTGCGAGTCTTATTGCAGTCGACGCCACATTGGGTGACTCACATGCCGATGATGAGGATGAAATGATGATGAGGACAACACAACACCCAGTACACGAGCGGAGAAAATCTTCAACCAGGCCGGGAATCGAACCCGGGCCCGATGCATGGGAGGTAATCACGTTACCATTTTTTTTATCTTTTATCCGTTCAGCTAAGCAGGCCGACTTAACTAATAGAAATAATCGGTTACTGATAATCAGCAGTTACTGTAATAACCGCTCATCTGTTAGTAGCAGTTATTTTAATAACTGTCAATAGTGGGTAGCGCCATCTGTTTACCGAAGTGATTACTACTCTTACGCATCATCGGAGATCTGACAACGGATAAATGAACAGAGTAAGAGCAGACTATCTGTAAGGTATTCTATAGCTCGTGGAAAAAAATGGCAGACCGCGCGCCATATGTCTGTCGAATTGTGTACTTTGTGCTATCTCACTACGCATATTCACCATAAGAAATTCGTGCGACTAAGTAAATAACTGCTTGAAATAACCATAAGCAGGTAAGTATATGTTATCAGGATGGTGCATAGGATCGTAGCGTTTCTCCGTAAATTTAATTGACACAGCAGATACACATATCAGAGACTTCAGTCATCAACAGTACAGGGTGAGTCAAAAAGGATTTTACAAATTTGGAACGATGTAGAAATTTATTGAGATAACTTGCAGAATCGGTATTTGTGTAATTTTGTGGCAAACAGTTTCAAGTTTCACGTAGAAGTGTTGGTTATCTGTGACTACTACACTCCTGGAAATGGAAAAAAAGAACACATTGACACCGGTGTGTCAGACCCACCATACTTGCTCCGGACACTGCGAGAGGGCTGTACAAGCAATGATCACACGCACGGCACAGCGGACACACCAGGAACCGCTGTGTTGGCCGTCAAATGGCGCTAGCTGCGCACCATTTGTGCACCGCCGCCGACAGTGTCAGCCAGTTTGCTGTGGCATACGGAGCTCCATCGCAGTCTTTAACACTGGTAGCATGCCGCGACAGCGTGGACGTGAACCGTATGTGCAGTTGACGGACTTACTGTAGTAAGTGAGCAGCATTAGAAATTAAGTATCCAAATTTGCTTACAGCATTCAGCTTACATATTAGTTCATTTTGCAAGAGCACATCTTTATCATTTCATTTTTAATAGTACTGTGACAAAATTTCGTATGGTTTCTATTGCCGCTTCGAGAATTATGTTTCCAGTAGCGACCGATGATCTACATACACGGAACAGCCAAAGAGACTGGTATAGGCACGAGTATTCAAATACAGAGATGTGTAAACAGGCAGAATACGGTGCTGCGGACGGCATCGCTTACATAAGACAACAAGTCTCTGGCGCAGTTGTTAGATCGGTTATTGCTGGTACAATGGCAGGTTATCAAGATACAAGTGAATTTGAACGTGATGTTACAGTGGGCGCATGGGAGATGGGACAAAGCATCTCCGAGGCAGCGATGAAGTGGGGATTTTCCCATACGACGATTTCACGAGTGTACCGGGAATATCAGGAATCCGGTAAAACTTCAAATCTCCGACACCGCTGCAGCAGGAAAAAGATCCCGCAAAAACGGGACCAATGACGAATGAAGAGAATCGTTCAACGTGACAGAAGTGCAACCCTTCTGCAAAACGCTGCAGATTTCAATGCTGGGCTATCAACAGTGTCAGCGTGCGAGCCATTCAACGAAACATTATCGATATGGGCTTTCGGAGCCGAAGGCCCACTCGTGTACCCTTGATGACTGCACGACACAAAGCTTTACGGCTCGCCTGGGCCCGTCAACACCGACATTGGACTATTGATGACTAGAAACATGTTGTCTGGTTCGACGAGTCTCGTTTCCAGTTGTATCGAGTGGATGGTCGTGTACAGGCATGGAAACAACGTCGTGAATCCATGGACCCTGCATGTCAGCAGAGGACTGTTTAAGTTGGTGGAGGCTCTGTAATGGTGTTGGGCGTGGAGTGATATGGGACCCCTGATGCGTCTTGATACGACTCTGACAGGTGACAGGTATGTAAGCATCCTGTCTGGTCATCTTCATCCATTCATGCCCATTGTGCATTCCGACGGACTTGGGCAATTCCAACAGGGTAATGCGACTCACCACGTCCAGAATTGCTGCAGAGTCACTCCAGGAACATTCTTCTGAGTTTAAACACTTCCCCTGGCCACCGAACTCCCCAGACATTGGGTATATCTGGGGTGCCTTGCAATGTGCTGTTCAGAAGAGATCTCCATCCCTTCGTACTCTTACGGATTTATGGATAGCCCTGCAGGATTCATGGTGTCAGTTCCCTCCAGCACTACTTCATACATTAGTCGAGTCCATGCCACGTCTTGTTGCAGCACTTCTGCATGCTCGCGGGGGGCCTACACGATATTAGGCAGGTGTACCAGTTTCTTTGGCTCTTCAGTGTAGATGTAACACGAAAATCCGATAACCCTACAAACATCAATTGAAATGTAATAAGCAGTTATGACATGATTCAGCCGAGATTCCTGCCAGTTCGCAATGGCCACAGTTTTAATTATACTGATAAACTAAACTGATGGATTCTACCTACTTAGCTATTCCACTGTACCTCTGTCTGGCGGATTCGGCAGTGAAAATGACTCATAGTATTAAATAACAGGTATAGAAATAACCGTAACCGTGGTAAGTAATACTCTAAAGGCAATGAAGCCGTTGTCTCACTCACCAGAGTCCTGCGTCAGACCGGAAGCCGCCATAGACAATATGCACGGCTACCTGTGCCAACTTTAATAAACCGACGGACCATCGGTCGCCGGTGTTTCTCTGACTCAGAACAATTCCCCTTTGTTTTACGTGAAGGTTAGCTAAGCTGCCCCTACTTTAAGAGAAACTTACCCCAAGGCCAAAGACACGTACACATACTCAAGCAGACCACAAGAACGCTTCCAAGCAGACAACAAGAGGATGGTATGTGGAAAAAGAAATACATGCACAGATCCTGAGGAATGTTTTACTATATGAGTTAAACCCTTAATAGGTACATAGTTAACATGAAAAGCAATTTAGGTACGAAATACAGTCCACATCTGATAATATAGTGTTGAGATATCACTGTGGCTATCAGATATAACACCCAACGGATCATCTTTCCCAGAGTTTGAATTTATAGGACCTCCGACGCATGAGCGGTGCTGTTGTAAAAATGAGATCGACCCTGAAAGTCGATGAAGAAACTTATACAGACGCTCCCACTATGCTTCAGTTCCATGAAATGCTGTGTAACAAGTATTTTCAGTGAGACACTTAACAAGCTAGGAAAGGCAACCTATACATATTATAAATTGAAGTCCCTGAAAGTGAATTTTCTGTCTGTATGTGAAGACAACTGTTGTAGGGATTTCGACACGGTTTTCACCAAGAAATAGAGTGATTCGCGAGGAATGTTTGTGTGTATAACTTAGCACAAAGCAAGACAGTTCGTCCCTCTCCCTTGATATTTACTATCAGTTTTATCTTGCTTATATTTGTCAAGGTATGTACTGAATTATGCTTCTGATTGAGAAAAAAACTAGAACTGACAAAAAAGTTCTAAATAGCTTAACGACGAAAATAATATAGAAAAGACTGTTCGAAGGCAGAGATTCTAGTTTAAGACTAGCTATTCTAACGAGTTTAAACATTTCCACTGGTAACATTTAAGAATTTAGTTTACAATACTTGTGAGTTTAATTTTCTCTGCCCATGTAACGAGAGAATATTTAATTAAAGAACAGATATAAGAACGTAAGCATGACTGATTCTCCTATGCTTTCTGCGTTCCATCGAGGGTAGACATTATGTTTTAATTTCTTAAAAAGGATCAAGCTCTAATAATTCATGAGGAACCTTGATTTGGGGCTGCGTAATGTCATACATATCAATGGAGGTATAATAAGTGGAGAAGGCGCTACAGCCTAAACGCTGTACATTGCTTGAAGCTGGCCCCGCCATATTCAATGCCCCAAAACTTTAGCATGTTGCTGTTTAGGGTTGCCTCTTGTTCTTAATTTGCGCGGAACGTTTGTTTTAAATAGTAAATGTTATAGCGTTTTCGAGAACAGTACAGTATCAGGAAGCCATTTTGAGACGTTTTTCTGGACTTATATGTTTAGCAGGTCCAGTAATTAGGCGAATATTCCTGCTTTAATGTAACCTTGTTTCTGTTATACATTACGAGTAAACGTGAAAAGTAGTTCTTGGTGCTATGTTCAGTCTTTGCAACTAAAGGAAGGCAGTTTGTTTATTGCCACCTTTTATTTGTGAAGTATCTTCAGTGGCCTGTAATACATTTTTCTTTAAGTACATATAATAAACGTATGTGTGTACATATAATAAATTATAAAAGGAAACATGTATTAGAGGCTACTGTAGATGCATCACAAATAAAAGAAGCGAAACGCGAATGACAATAAACAAAGTGCCTTTAATTACTTGCATAGAGCCAACTAAAGAACGACGGAAAACAGAAAAAAATGAAGAAGAGCAGTATGTAATGTTGCAAGGCTGTTTTCGTAGTGCAACGTTTTTCTTTTTATGTCCTCTTCCCGAAAATACTGAAGACATATGTTGCTATGTTTGGTCGGTTTCCAAACTTTCCTTCTCACAGCGTTCGACCAGAGGGATTTTTAGAGGTGGTCTGATAGGAAACATAAGGTAAAACGTTAGAAATAAAACCTCTACAGAAAAAATAGTCAGTGCTAGCAAAATTCATGTATATGAATGAGTCCAGTTTCTAATGAAACGTGATTCCTTTACGCTTTAAACTAAAATGAGAACGATTAGTACACCCAAAAATGATGCAAGCTGGCAATTTTTGATCAAAACACATCCATAAGAAGCTAATGTTTGGAGCAGCTGGCCTAGCGGAGTCGGCTTCAAGTTTGTGACATAAAGACAACTCCCATTAATATACCTTTATGCAGATAAGAAACGTTTGTACATGTCTGAGTGCATTATTATGTTTTTCCCTTAGCTGAAGAAGACAAACGTGTATTCAGTTTTTTAAGGACAGACGGAAGCGCACGGAAATGCTCTATAGCCGCCATTGTACACACCTGCAGCATTGGCCTTAGATAATAAATATTAAATGAGACTGATTTTGTTCTGAAGTGTTAAAATATTAGACTTAGCATACTGAAACGTTACTGTACTAGTCTGGAAAAAGACTAAATAAGAAACGCATAAAATGTTTTTTTATTATTTTACAAACGAAACGAACCCCCATTTAGAGCTGTGTGTCCCAAATACTGTCTCAGCTCCACTGTCCAAATTATTTTTATAATATCTGCTCAACATTTAATTTCCATCCTGGAACGCACGGATTGTAAATTAAAACACGGGTGGATTTTATTCGAGGCACAAATAGGGGCGCAAGCAGATGTTCCTGATTACGTGTATTGCTTCGAGTTATTTCAAGCCTCTCGAGGAGGTCGCCATGATGTGTGCGAATGCGGGGCAGCCGTGCCCCATCTGTGTCACGACATTCATTGAAAGAACCACAATCTCCATTGTCACATGTTCCTCGACAAAGAAAAAGCCAGCAGAATTGTTCCCAATTTAATTCTCATTCCAGTGACAATACACTCTTGGAAACGGAAAAAAGAACACATTGACTCCGGTGTGTCAGACCCACCATACTTGCTCCGGACACTGCGAGAGGGCTGTACAAGCAATGATCACACGCACGGCACAGCGGACACACCAGGAACCGCGGTGTTGGCCGTCGAATGGCGCTAGCTGTGCAGCATTTGTGCACCGCCGCCGTCAGTGTCAGCCAGTTTGCCGTGGCATACGGAGCTCCATCGCAGTCTTTAATACTGGTAGCATGCCGCGACAGCGTGGACGTGAACCGTATGTGCAGTTGACGGACTTTGAGCGAGGGCGTATAGTGGGCATGCGGGAGGCCGCCTGGACGTACCGCCGAATTGCTCAACACGTGGGGCGTGAGGTCTCCACAGTACATCGATGTTGTCGCCAGTGGTCGGCGGAAGGTGAACGTGCCCGTCGACCTGGGGTGGGACCGTCCGCAGCGACGCACGGATGCACGCCAAGACCGTAGGATCCTACGCAGTGCCGTAGGGGACCGCACCGCCACTTCCCAGCAAATTAGGGACACTGTTGCTCCTGGGGTATCGGAGAGGGCCATTCGCAACCGTCTCCATGAAGCCGGGCTACGGTCCCGCACACCGTTAGGCCGTCTTCCGCTCACGCCCCAACATCGTGCAGCCCGCCTCCAGTGGTGTCGCGACAGGCGTGAATGGAGGGACGAATGGAGACGAGTCGTCTTCAGCGATGAGAGTCGCTTCTGCCTTGGTGCCAATGATGGTCGTATGCGTGTTTGGCGCCGTGCAGGTGAGCGCCACAATCAGGACTGCATACGACCGAGGCACACAGGGCCAACACCCGACATCATGGTGTGGGGAGCGATCTCCTACACTGGCCGTACACCTCTGGTGATCGTCGGGGGGACACTGAATAGTGCATGGTACATCCAAACCGTCATCGAACCCATCGTTCTACCATTCCTAGACCGGTAAGGGAACTTGTTGTTCCAACAGGACAATGCACGTCCGCATGTATCCCGTACCACCCAACGTGCTCTAGAAGGTGTAAGTCAACTAACCTGGCCAGCAAGATCTCCGGATCTGTCCCCCATTGAGCATGTTTGGGACTGGATGAAGCGTCGTCTCACGCGGTCTGCACGTCCAGCACGAACGCTAGTCCAACTGAGGCGCCAGGTGGAAATGGCATGGCAAGCCGTTCCACAGGACTAATCCAGCATCTCTACGATCGTCTCCATGGGAGAATAGCAGCCTGCATTGGTGCGAAAGGTGGATATACACTGTACTAGTGCCGACATTGTGCATGCTCTGTTGGCTGTGTCTATGTGCCTGTGGTTCTGTCAGTGTGATCATGTGATGTATCTGACCCCGGGAATGTGTCAATAAAGTTCCCCCTTCCTGGGACAATGAATTCATGGTGTTCTTATTTCAATTTCTAGGAGTGTATGAGCGAAGTAAGTATTAGTATCAGGGGTGTTGGGAAACAGCTGAAATCGCTCAAATTGAACAAATCTCCAGGCCCCGATGGAATCCCTGTCAGATTCTATATTAAATTTGCGGCAGAATTGGCCCCTCTTCTAACTATAACCTACCGTCTACAAGAAAGGTGGTAGAAGTGATCCACAAAACTACCGCCCAGTATCCTTGACAACGATTTGTTGTAGAACCTTAGAACATATTCTGAGCTCAGACAACCAGCATGGATTTCGAAAACATCGATCATCTGAAACCTAACTCGCACTTTTCTCACAGAAAATACTGAACGCTGTCGATCAAGGCAACCAGGTAGGTGCAGTGTTTCTTGATTTTCGATAAGCATTTGACTCAGTACCACACCTACGCTTATTGTCAAAAATGTGATCATGTGGGGCATCAAATGAGAATTGAGGACCTTTTGGTAGGGAGGACACAGAATGTTATCTTGAATGGAGAGTCATCGTCAGATGTAGAAGTAACTTCTGGTGTGCCCTAGGGAAGTGTGTTGGTAAACTTGTTGCTCATGTTTTATATTAATAACTTTTCAGGCAATATTAACAGTAAAAATCAGACTTTTTGCAGATGATGCAGTTGTCTATAATAAAGTATTATCTGAGAGAAGCTGCATAAATATTAAGTAAAATCTTGTTGATATGATTTCAACGTGTCCAGAGATTGACAAATTGCTCTAAGTGTTCACGAATATAAAATTTTGTACTTCACGAAACGAAAAAACGTAGTAGCCTACGATTATGATATCAATGAGTCACTGTTGGAAGAAGGCAAGTCATACAAGTACACGGGTGTAACACTTTGTATGGATATGAAATAGAATGATCATATAGGTTAAGTCGTGGGTAAAGCAGAATAATGCGGAAGTGCGATCAGTCTCCAAAAGAGATTACTTACAAATCAGTAGTGCGACCCGTCCTAGAATATTGCTCAAGTGTGTGGGACCATTACCAGATAGGACTAATAGGGGTACTGAACATATACAGAAGAGATCAGCATGAACGATTACCGGTTTGTTTCATTCTTTGGAGAATGTCACAGAGATACTGAAGGAACTACCCTGGAAGACTCTCACAGACGTAAACTATACCGCAAAAGTCTATTAACAAAGTTTCAAGAATCGACTTTAAGTGACTACTCTAGCGATATACTACAGCCTCCTACAAATCGCACGCGTAGGGATCGTGAGGATAAAAAAGCACTCGTCTTCAGGCCACAAGTGGCCCATCGGGACCATCCGACCGCCGTGTCATCCTTAGGTGAGGATGCGGATAGGAAGGGCGTGTGTTCAGCACACCGCTCTCCCAGTCGTTATGATGGTTTTCTCTGACCTGAGCCGCTACTATTCGGTCCAGTAGCTCCTCAACTGGCATCACGAGGCTGAGTGCACCCCGAAAAATGGCAACAGCGCATGACGACCCTGATGGTCACCCATCCAAGTTCCGGCCACGCCCGACAGCGCTTAACTTCGGTGATCTGACGGGAAACGACGTAGCCTCTGCGGAAAGGCGGTTACCCATCGTGTGAATAAAATCAGAATAATTACTGCACGCACAGAGGCATTCAAACACTCATTCTCCCCAAGCTCCATACGTGATTGGAACAGGAATAAACCCTAACAACTGGTACTATGGGATGTATCTTCTGCCATGCACCTCACGATGGATTGCAGGGTATAAATGTGCATGTAGGTTTATGCTGATATAATCCCCAGTGACCTCATTTCGGGACTGAAATTAAGAACTAAACATTTGTATGTTGCACCCTTCACTGTAACAGGCCGTTTGCACCATACGCTATAACAGACAGCAGGGAACAGAAAGACAACTGAAGCCAGCGAAAGAATACAGAAGAAGGGCTGCGCCAGTTCTTCAGTAGACGCATCAAAGGAAGGCGTTGCTCTCACAAGATGAGTGGACAATTCAATTTTAACTCTTTTGTAATCATAAGGTAAAATAGAACCAGAAGGAAAGTTATTTCGAAAGACCTCACGTTTTGGAATTAATCTTAAATACATAGGAATGTTGTCATAATGGATACTCTAGTTGCCCTCCAAAGAAATGAAGCCAGAAATCTGAGATGGTACATTTGATTTTGTACCACAATATTATATGCACGGATAAGTGTACTCTAGAAGATAAGTGGACAAGAAAATACGTATGTTAGCATTCTAAAGTAGAGTCGCCTCTGCGCTAATATGCAAGGCAGAAACGAGAAAACAGGTCTACCTTCAGGTAAAAGCTCATTGTTGCCGGAACGTTCAACAAAGAGATTCTGTCATTTCGTATCGCGTTATATTCGATTCGATTAGGATTCTCTGCCTCGCCAATTCAAGCGGTCCAAATGCCAACAGGTGTCATGATGGGAACTACAGACGTAAAATACGTTTGTGAGCAGTGTTTCTGTGTGCCCTAAGTGTCTAAAACAATTTCATTCCATAACATAAAACTGAAAAATAGTTTACACTCATTTTGTGTATTCTCTGGTATTACTAATAGAAGTCCTAGGCAACACGAACAAGTTTTCGTTCTCTCTGTTCGCATATGAAGACAGATCCCGACTGGCCTGCAGAAATATTTACAATGAGGTTAGTTAGTTAGTTGGATGTGTGTTCCATTTATCAACCGCACGGTAGGGTAGCCGGTATGATGTGGAACGTGTCAAGTGCACCAGCAACGCACATATGAAAGAAGATTTTTTAACACACACACACACACACACACATATATATATATATATATATATATATATATATATATATATATATATATATATATACTCCTGGAAATTGAAATAAGAACACCGTGAATTCATTGTCCCAGGAAGGGGAAACTATATTGACACATTCCTCGGGTCAGATACATCACATGATCACACTGACAGAACCACAGGAACATAGATACAGCCAACAGAGCATGCACAATGTCGGCACTAGTACAGTGTATATCCACCTTTCGCAGCAATGCAGGCTGCTATTCTCCCATGGAGACGATCGTAGAGATGCTGGATGTAGTACTGTGGAACGGCTTGCCATGCCATTTCCACCTGGCGCCTCAGTTGGACTAGCGTTCGTGCTGGACGTGCAGACCGCGTGAGACGACGCTTCATCCAGTCCCAAACATGCTCAATGGGGGACAGATCCGGAGATCTTGCTGGCCAGGGTAGTTGACTTACACCTTCTAGAGCACGTTGGGTGGCACGGGATACATGCGGACGTGCATTGTCCTGTTGGAACAGCAAGTTCCCTTGCCGGTCTAGGAATGGTAGAACGATGGGTTCGATGACGGTTTGGATGTACCATGCACTATTCAGTGTCCCCTCGACGATCACCAGAGGTGTACGGCCAGTGTAGGAGATCGCTCCCCACACCATGATGCCGGGTGTTGGCCCTGTGTGTCTCGGTCGTATGCAGTCCTGATTGTGGCGCTCACCTGCAGGGCGCCAAACACGCATACGACCATCATTGGCACCAAGGCAGAAGCGATTCTCATCGCTCAAGACGACACGTCTCCATTCGTCCCTCCATTCACGCCTGTCGCGACACCACTAGAGGCGGGCTGCACGATGTTGGGGAGTGAGCGGAAGACGGCCTAACGGCGTGCGGGACCGTAGCCCAGCTTCATGGAGACGGTTGCGAATGGTCCTCGCCGATACCCCAGGAGCAACAGTGTCCCTAATTTGCTGGGAAGTGGCGGTGCGGTCCCCTACGGCACTGCGTAGGATCCTACGGTCTTGGCGTGCATCCGTGCGTCGCTGCGGTCCGGTCCCAGGTCGACGGGCACGTGGACCTTCCGTCGACCACTGGCGACAACATCGATGTACTGTGGAGACATCACGCCCCACGTGTTGAGCAATTCGGCGGTACGTCCACCCGGCCTCCCGCATGCCCACTGTACACCCTCGCTCAAAGTCCGTCAACTGCACATACGGTTCACGTTCACGCTGTCGCGGCATGCTACCAGTGTTAAAGACTGCGATGGAGCTCCGTATGCCACGGCAAACTGGCTGACACTGACGGCGGCGGTGCACAAATGCTGCACAGCTAGCGCCATTCGACGGCCAACACCGCGGTTCCTGGTGTGTCCGCTGTGCCGTGCGTGTGATCATTGCTTGTACAGCCCTCTCGCAGTGTCCGGAGCAAGTATGGTGGGTCTGACACACCGGTGTCAATGTGTTCTTTTTTCCATTTCCAGGAGTGTATATATGTATAGGATGTTACAAAAAGGTACGGCCAAATTGTCCGGAAACTCTTACTTTCCATGTTATAGCTCATTTTATTACTTCTCTTCAAATCACATTAATCATGGAATGGAAACACACAGCAACAGAACGTACCAGCGTGACTTCAAACACTTTGTTACAGGAAAGGTTCAAAATGTCCTCCGTTAGCGAGGATACATGCATCCACCCTCAGTCGCATGGAATCCCTGATGCGCTGATGCAGCCCTGAAGAATGGCGTGTTGTATCACAGCCGTCCACAATACGAGCACGGAGAGTCTCTACATTTGGTACCGGGTTTGCGTAGACAAGAGCTTTCAAATGCCCCCTCAAATGAAAGTCAAGAGGGTTGAGGTCAGGAGAGCGTGGAGGCCATGGGATTGGTCCGCCTCTACCAATCCAACGGTCATCGAATCTGTTGTTGAGAAGCGTACGAACACTTCGACTGAAATGTGCAGGAGCTCCATCGTGCATGAACCACATGCTGTGTCGTACTTGTAAAGGCACATGTTCTAGCAGCACAGGTAGAGTATCCCGTATGATATCATGATAACGTGCTCCATTGAGCGTAGGTGGAAGAACATGGAAAATGAGCTCTAAAATGGAAATTAAGCGTTTCCGGACACATGTCCACAACATCTTTTCTTTATTTGTGTGTGAGGAATGGTTCCTGAAAGTTTGGCCGTACCTTTTTGTAACACCATATATGAGTTGTCAAGGAGATATGATTTCAATTTATTTTTGTCTATCAGACATTTTATTTCATCTGGTAATTTGTCGGAAATTTTTATAGCAGCATATTTTACCCCTTTCTGTGCCAAAGATAGGTTGAGTAAAGGATAGTGTAATTCTTTCTTTTTTCCGGTATTATAATCATGAATGTCACTGTTGTTTTTAAACTGGACCGTGTTGTTGATAACAAATTTCATTAGTGAGAAAATGTACTGTGAGGCTGTTGCAAGAATTCCCAATGTTTTAAAAAGATGCCTGCAACATGTGCGACTATGAACCCTACCCATTATTCTAACTACTTACTTTTGAGCAATGAATACTTTGTGTCTAAATGTTGAGTTACCCCAAAATATTATTCCGTATGACATCAGAGAGTAAAAGTATGTAAAGTATGTTAGCTTAATTTCTATATTCTCGAAATTGGCAATTATTCTGATTGCAAAAGTTGCTCAACAAAAGTCATGGCATACCTCTCAATATCGTGTCGTACCTCCTTTATACCGGCTTAGTGCAGCAACTCGTCGTGGCATGGAGTCAACAAGTCGTTGGAAGCCCCCTGCAGAAATACTGAGCCATGTTGCCCCCACTCGTATAGCCGTCTATAATGAGAAAGTGTTACTGATGCAGGATTCCTTGTACGCAAAGACCTCTCGATTATCTCCCATAAATATTCGATGCGATTCATGTCGGGAGATCTGCGTGGTCAAAGCATTCGCTCGAAATGTCCAGAATGTTCTAAATCAATCGCGAACAACTGTGGCCCTGCGAAATGGCACACTGTCACTGGGAATACCAAGTCCGTGAATAAGTGCAAATGGTCTCCAAGTAGCCGAACAAAATCATTTCGTGTCAATGATCGGGTAAATTGGACCAGATGACTCCATCCATTTCATGTAAACACAATTCGCACCATTATGGAGACACCGTCAGCTTTCTCAGTACCTTGTTAATAACTTGGGTCCACGGATTCGTGGGTCTGCGCTACACTCGAATCCTAGGATTAGCTCTTACTAACTGAAATCGTGACTCATCTAACGAGGCCACTGTTTTTCAGTAGTGTGGGGTCCAACCGTTATGATCACAAGCCCAGGAGAGGCGCAGGAGGCGGTTATTTCACGTAGTGTTGCTTGTGTGTTAGCAGTGACAAGTCTACGCAGTACCGCTCTTTCTGTTTAATGTGAATGCCGTCGGCCCCTGCGTTTCCGTAGTGCGAGGTAGCGTCTCAAATTTGGCATTCCCGTCACATTCTCGACATTGTGGATCTCGGAATGCCGAATTCCCTAACGATTTCGGTAACGGAATGTGGTGTGTAGCTCCAACTAACATTCCGATTTTAGAGTCTGTAAATTCCCGTCCTGCGGTCATAATCACGTCGGAAAGTTTTCACATGACTGGCTGGCTCCGAGCACCATGGGACTCAACATCTATGGCCATCAGTCCCCTAGACCTTAGAACTACTTAAACCTAACTAACCTAAGGACATCACACAACACCCAGTCATCACAGTCCAGTCAGCTGATAGAGAGCATCATGACTGATACAGGGATTAGTGATCACAAGGTCTTTGTAGCTAGGTTCAATATCGTTTCTTCCAAATCCATCAGAAACAAACGCAAAATAATTTTATTTAAAAAAGCGGATAAAGTGTCACTAGAAGCCTTCCTAAAAGACAATCTCAATTCCTTCCGAACTGACTATGCAAATGTAGACGAGATGTGGCTCAAATTCAAAGATATAGTAGCAACAGCAATTGAGAGATTCATACCTCATAAATTGGTAAGAGATGGGACGGATCCCCCGTGGTACACAAGACAGGTCCGAACGCCGTTACAGAGGCAACGGAAAAAGCATGCGAAGTTCAGAAGAACGCGAAATCCCGAAGATTGGCTAAAATTTAAAGACGCGCGAAATTTGACACGGACTTCGATGCGAAATGCCTTTAATAGGTTCCACAACGAAACATTGTCTCGAAATTTGGAAGAAAATCCGAAGAAATTCTGGTCGCATGTAAAGTACACAAGCGGCAAGACGCAGTCAATACCTTCGCTGCGCAGTGCCGATGGTACTGTTACCGGCGACTGTGCCGCTAAAGTTATTGAACGCAGTTCTCCGAAATTCCTTCACGAGGGAAGACGAATGGAATATTCCAGAATTTGAAACACGAACATCTGCTAGCATGAGTTTCTTAGAAGTAGATACCTTAGGGTATCACATCGCTTGATACGGGCAAGTCTTCAGGTCCAAATTGTATACCGATTAGGTTCCTTTTAGATTACGCTGATACAATAGCTTCCTGCTTAGCACTCATATACAACCGCTCGCTCACCGATAGATCTGTACCTATAGATTGGAAAATAGTGCAGGTCGCACCAGTGTTTAAGAAGGGTAGTAGGAGTAATCCATGTAACTACAGACCTATATCATTGACGTCGGTTTGCAGTAGGGTTTTGGAGCATATACTGTATTCAAACATTATGAATCACCTCGAAGGGAACGATCTATTGATACGTAATCAGCATGGTTTCAGATAACATCGCTCTTGTGCAACGCAGCTAGCTCTTTATTTGCACGAAGCAATGGCCGCTATCGACAGGGGATTTCAACTTGATTCCGTATTTCTAGATTTCCGGAAAGCTTTTGACACCGTTCCTCACAAGCGACTTATAATCAGGCTGCGGGCCTATGGGATATCGTCTCAGTTGTGCGACTGGATTCGTGATTTCCTGTCGGGAAGGTCGCAGTTCGTAGTAATAGACGGCAAATCATCGAGTAAAACTGAAGTGGTATCAGGTGTTTCCCAGAGAAGCGTCCTGGGACCTCTGTTGTTCCTGATCTATATAATTGACCTGGGTGACAATCTGAGCAGTTCTCTTAGGTTGTTCGCAGATGATGCTGTAATTTACCGTCTAGTAAGGTCATCCGAAGACCAGTATCAGTTGCAAAGCGATTTAGAAAAGATTGCTGTATGGTGTGGCAGGTGGCAGTTGACGCTAAATAACGAAAAGTGTGAGGTGATCCACATGAGCTCCAAAATAAATCCGTTGGACTTCGATTACTCGATAAATAGTACAATTCTCAAGGCTGTCAATTCACCTAAGTACCTGGGTGTTAAAATTACGAACAACTTCCGTTGGAAAGACCACATAGATAATACTATGGGGAAGGCGAGCCAAAGGTTGCGTTTCATTGGCAGGACACTTAGAAGATGCAACAAGTCCACTAAAGATACAGCTTACACTACACTCGTTCGTCCTCTTTTAGAATAATGCTGCGCGGTTTGGGATCCTTACCAGGTGGGATTGACGGAGGACATCGAAAGGGTGCAAAAAAGGGCAGCTTGTTTTGTATTATCACGTAATAGGGGAGAGAGTGTGGCAGATATGATACGCGAATTGGAATGGAAGTCATTACAGCATAGACGTTTTTCGTCGCGGCGTGATCTTTTTACGAAATTTCAGTCACCAACTTTCTCTTCCGAAGTCGAAAATATTTTGTTGAGCCCAACCTACATAGGCAGGAATGATCATCAAAATAAAATAAGAGAAATCGGAGCTCGAACAGAAAGGTTTAGGTGTTCGTTTTTCCCGCTCGCTGTGGAATAGTTGTGAGATAGTATGATTGTGGTTCGATGAACCCTCTGACAAGCACTTAAATGTGAATTGCAGAGTAGTCATGTAGATGTAGATGTAGATCACGAAGCAGAGAAATTTCACATGAATCACCTGAGCGCAGATGATAGCTGCGCCAATACGCTGCCGTTTTCTACCTTGTGTACGCGATACAATCTCCGTGTGTGTATGTGCATATCACTGTCCCATGACTTTTATCACCTCAGTGTATTTGGGTTAACTGTAATGAATTCTGCACAAAGCATGTGGCGCCAGAGCTACAGGGGAGAGGCAAAATAATGTGAACAGTGGTAGTAATGGGATGGTTGCATTTGACGGTCAACAACGCAGGTATGGCACGTGTCGCTCTGGACTGTCTGTGTTCAGTACGAACTAGGCATCAGTGCAGGTTGTTTACGAGTAGTGCACACTTCGTATTTACATTCAGAGGTCGAGGTCGACATGGAATGAAAGACCTAACAGAGTTCCAAAGACGGCAGGTTGTGGGGTGACACCCTACACAAAACGTGGAAAGACATCATCATGTAAATGTAATGGTGGACGCAAATCAAAACTAAATGACAGAGATCGTCGTACGCTAACACGAATTGTGTCAAAACAACACAAAACCTTAGTGACGGTAGAGCTTAATAGTCATCTTCGAGATCCCGTAGCTTTCGACACGTTCGCTGAGAACTCCATAAAGCGACTATTCATGTATGAGCTGCAATGTAGAAACCATTAGTGACGGCAACCAAGATGCGTAAAACATCGAGTCATGAGCATAAATTCTGGGCGGCTTATCAGTGGAAACATGTCATATGGTCCGACGAGTCAACGATGTCGTTATTTTCAACATCGGGCCGGGTTTACGTCTGCAGAACGCTAAAAGAAGCCTACAATACTCATTGCTTGATTACAACGGCTAAGCATGGAGGTGGAAGTGTGATGGTATGGGCAGCCGTATCATGCTATTCTGCTGAACCCATCATTACTCTCAAAGGCCATGTTACAGCCGACGAGTATGTGATCATCTTAGGTGATCAGGAACACCCCATGATTCAGATATTGTTCCCCAATAATGATGCCATATTTCAGGACGATAATGCACCCATTCGCGCAGCCAGGACAGACTGGAGCGGGCAACTGAACTGTAGCGTCTTTCCTGGCCAGCACAGTCCCCGGACTCAAACCCTATCGCACTACAGGAGTCAGAAGCGGATCTGATCCAACAGAGGCGTAACGTTCGACTGGAGAGTATATGAACATTATATTCCAGTATTCTATGAAGAATGACAGCTGCATTAAGGGCAAATGGGAGTCCAATGCCATTCCTAAGTATGAATTTTATGTGGATGCTGTCGAACTCTGTGACTGTTCCTTTATAGGGTGTACAAAAATCTCCGCTAGCAGTCACAATAAAAGGTTATTTATTTGTCACACGACCGGTTTCGGGCTTTCGTCCATTCTCAGGTGTTTATACATCCATGTACATGTTTATACTCTTAGAGATCAATAAAGATGAAGCACCATTATTACAGTTACGCTGTGGTGATAAGTTTTGCCACTTAGTTACACACGTATTGTCATTTTCACGTCCATATTTCAATTTTACCAAGTATAGCTTCATATTTCACTATTATGATGTGCACTCGTGAAATACACTATGTACATACATACATGTTCGAGATACATACAAGTTTGAGATACATACATGTTTGTATGTAAACATAGTGTACTTCACGAGTGCACATCATAATAGTGAAATATGAAGCTATACTTGGTAAAACTGAAATATGGACGTGAAAATGACAATAAGTGTGTAACTAAATGGCAAAACTATCACCACAGCGTAACTGTAATTATGGTGCTTCATCTTTATTGCTCTCCAACAGTATAAACATGTACATGAATTTATAAACACCTGAGGATGGGCGCAAGCCCGAAACCTGTCCAGTGACAAATAAATAACCTTTTATTGTGACTGCTAGAGGATATTTTTCTTCACCATTCCTAAGTAACTACAGGTGTTGTTCACATTATTTTGCGTATCCCCTGTATATCAAGACTTCATTTTTGCATTTTGGGGTTGATGATTCATGCGAGAGAGGGCAAGCGTTTAAAGACAGCAGCAACGTGTCCATCAGTGGGAGGGCTCCTAGCGGGCCTGGCCATTACCTCCCCTATATCACGCCGTTGAGAGGGCCGCACCAGCTCAACGAAAAACCCGGCGCGGAAGCCGCGGGGCTAAGCGGCGACCACCCCTTTGAGACGTGCGGCGCCCCCTCTAAAAATAAGTAAGCGGGCGGGGGTGGGTGCGGGGCTGGGGCAGCCCAGGCCGGCGTCTTCAAACAAACGCCGCCCGCCTGTGTCCTGAGCAGCGGACCACCCCGCAGCGCCACACGCGGCTTCACTCGCGGGAATCCCGCGGTCCGCGCCGCAGAAGGAGGAGTGGGAGAAGAGGGCTTTTTGTTCTTCGTGACGCCCCCTGCCGCCTGTTGAAAAGGTGGAGCACTTTGCAGTCACTGGGGAGCAGCCTTCCGCATTTCAGGCGTCTTAAGCACTTCCGTCTTACTGTGTTAGAGCTTTCTAGCAACGAATTCCAATTTCAGTTCTTCATTACTGACACTGGCCATAGAGGCTAAGTGTAGGTACCGTCACTGTTACGGATAAATTATTTACTTTCTTCCGCTACCAGTCGTATTGCTTATTTATTTTAATATACTTCTACGTGTTTCAAGCATGTGTTACTCGTTGTTAAGCGGCCTCTAGACGGTCAACTTCACTGCGCAAAAATATTGTCAGTATTACTAAAATTTCCCCGGACAGCTTAGTAAAAATGTGTAATAATATTGTGCAACATTTATTCTGTTATATTGAACTATCAAGGCGCTGCTGGTACAGCTACTGTTTTCTCTTGTGGCAAGCAGAAAGAAGTATCTGCATGAAAAATTGGTATAAGGAGAGTGAAAGACTCATTCACGGATTTTGATGAGAGAATTGAGGTTGGAAAAGAAAAAGAATGGATGCTTTATGCAGTAAGGATATTCCGCAAATCTGTTCTGGCTTGGAAGAGATAAGATAAGATCGAAGTTAAGATGTAATGCAAGGAGGGTGGCTATTAACAAGAAACGTCTACAGACAGGAACTCTTACATGCGTATAGCTGCGGTCTGCAAGGCCTGCGGGCTGCGTTTATGCAGATGATATGATGCGTGTTTCAAGTATCAGTCGCTTCATTGTTTTAACTACAGTACGTCGCTCTCGAGAACAGAAACGAAGGAAATTTAGAAAGATTTTACAAACAGTGGCTCATATATTTTGATAATGTCTCACTTAAGTAACTTTACAACTTGACTAGAAGAAGGGATCGCTTGGTAGGACATACTCTGAGGCATCAAAGGATCACCAATTTAGTATTGGAGGGCAGCGTGGAGGGTAAAAATCGTAGAGGGAGACCAAGAGATGAGTACAATAAACAGATTCAGAAGGATGTAGGTTGCAGTAGGTACTGGGAGATGAAGAAGCTTGCACAGGATAGTGTACCATGGAGAGCTGCATCAAACCAGTCTCTAGACTGAAGACCACACCAACAACAGGTACGTGCATATTACAACGTAACCAAATCACAAATGTGCAACTCACAACGTTAATTCACGTTTATCAATATTCTGAATAACGTTTTTAATGTAAACTTGACATCACATTTTTTTTCAATGTAAACTCTACATCACACTTGTTACTGTTTCAGCTATACTTGTATCGATCGTTCCGTAATTAATATACTGTAACAGTTGTACTGAAACTTCAATACTTACGACATTTTATCTGAGAAGGGTGTAAGACTAGGTTGCTAGGTTGGAGCTTATCCTCTAAGTTATTCAATCTGTACACTGAACAAGAAGTAAAGGAAACCAAGGATCAATATGGAAAGGGAACCAAAGTTCATGGAAGAGACTTTTATAGACGGGAGAGGACTTGGAAAATCAGTTGAGCGGAATGGAGAGTGATGTAACATGAATATCAACAAAAGAAAAATATAAATGTAAAGTAGACGAATTAAATCACGCGATGCTGAAGTCTTTCCTGAAAGTATTTACCTGAAGTGTAGCCTTGTATGAAAGTTAGGTGTATGAAAATCAGTTCAGACAAGAAGAAGACAGAAGCTTTTGAAACGTTATGCTACGTAAGAATGCTGAAGATTAGATTGGTAGATCTAGTTACTAACGAGGAGATACTGAATCGAATTGAGGGGAAAATGGGACAATTTGATTAAAAGAAGATACTGGTTGATAGGATCTATCCCGAGGTCTCACGAATCATTAATCCGGTTGATAGAGGGATGTGTGCAGAGTAAAAATTGTTTAGAACGACCAAGGCTCGAAAAGAGCAATAAGGTTCAAAAGA